>NW_006239942.1:19753-24593 GCF_000226075.1 Solanum tuberosum
GTTGAGTTGAGTTAAGCCAGGTAAGTTCTTCAGTTCCTTTCAAATTCCTTTCAAGCCTATGTTGTGTTTAGCATTCCAACTCACATACTCGTACATTCAATGTACTAATGCCAGTTGTCCTGCATTTTATTATGATGCAGACACAGGTAACCAGGATCAACATCCAGCGTATCGTTGATCCAGTTGAGCTTTATAGTTGTTGGTGAGCCTCCTTGCACTCCGGAGGATCCCCCTTTTTCATTACTTTATCATTTTAGTTCAGTAGGATGTCGTGGGCCTATCCCGACATCCATCTCAGTTGTTTTAGAGGCTTCATATACAGTTAGTCAGATGTTAGTTCATTCGTCATCATTTTGTTATTGGCTTATGCTCAGATTTGAGTTGCCATTTTGGCTAAGTTAAATGTTTATTTTTAAAACATTATGAGTTCAGTTTGAGACATGTTGAGTTAGCTTGTATTTGGATTCTCTTTCTTATGTCTAAGTCTTCCGCTGAGTAAGTAAGTCAGGACAAGGGTTCGATTGGGGCCAACAATGGTTCTCGAGTGCCGGCCATGTCCAGGGTGTAGGCTCGAGGGGGTGACAAAACTGATTGAGATCAGTTTTATTTATTCCAAAAGAGCATAAGGGTTTTAGAGAGAATTTCAGGAGGAGAAAAAGAAGAACGTTCAAGAAGTTCTTCCAAGCTTTGAGGATTTTCGCCAAGAACTTAGTTCTTTCGAGGTACGTAAGCTCTCATAGTATTGGGTTTGTTCAACCTCACGCCAACCATGTGATTTTCAGCCATAAATTCATTCTTGAGGTTGGTTAATTTGAATTATTGAGAAATTATTGAGGTTTTAGCTTCATTTTTTAATAATGGAGTCTAGTTGAGTTCTTGAGGTGAGGGTTTTGCGAATGAGTGTTGTTCTTGATGGAATTTGAGTGGATTTTTAATTAATTTTGTTGGGTTTATGAATCCAAACGATTTTGGGAGGAGATCATTCGATTCTAGATGAGTTAGGCCTTGAATTGAGCAACAAAAATTTGTCAAAAATCTAAGGATGGGTGTGGGCGGCGCCGCCACCACTGCGCTAGAACTACTGCCCAATAATTTGGGGCCAAGCGCGGCGCGCCACTCAGTGAGCCGGAAAACACTAGTCAGTAGTTTTGGGGTTGGCGCCTCGCGCCACTCAGTGCACCAGGGTCGTCACGTCCCTTACCATTCCTACCTTCTTTCTGTGTGTGTTCCCTCGAATCGTACCTATGTTCTCTCCCTAATATCCACACTTAAAATCTTCATAAATACTTGAGATATCATGCATATCTTAAATACATCTCTTAAATTACATTTCAAATTAAAGTAAAGTTAAGAGGAAAGTTCAAGAACGTCATTTTGAGAAGTCTTTTGCAATTATCAATAACTTGTTTTAAGACTTGAGTAGAGTATGACAATAAGGAGAGTTAAGTTTCTTGTTTCAAATTGAGTACAAGGGAACTAAGTATTCCCAACTATGTAATACTTTTACATGTATAAAAGAGACAAACACTGATTTCTAAATGAGTTTACAAATTTAGAAAAGATTCAGAGTATTACCTCTTTTAAGAGGATCTTTTGAGTAATTATCTCAAATTGAGGAAGAGTTATTCTTTAAAACATATGAGCATGAGTTATATATTATTGGGAGTAGTACTGAGCACTAATATGGGGATGAGTTCAGACAACTCAAAATCCTCACAAACCATGTATGCCAACATAGGTAAAAGATCATACTTTTTAGATGATTCTTTATTAATTTTAAGCATAGCTTGGTGAATCCACTTAGTTGAGGATGTTCTATTCCCCGCAGAGTATAGGACAGTTCTGGTAGTGTGGGTGAGATAATGTATCATCGCGTAGCTCATAGTGATGGTTGTCGGTTAGAGAATCTCCCAAATAAGAGTAAAGAGTTTATTATTGTATTTTCATATACATTTGAGTATTATCTACTAACTACTGTTTTAAAAGCTTTATACATCTTTCACGTTTTTATAATTGCTTTCATGTTGAGTTGAGGTGAGTATGGTTTCCCTTTCTATCAGTTCAACTATGTATCCCTATGTTCAGTTTTTCCCTTACATGCCCGTACATTCAATGTATTGATGCCATTTGACCTCTATCATTTCATGATGCAGATACAGGTATTCCGAATCACCAACCGACGCTTCATTGATCCCATCACATTCCAGCTAGCTTGGTGAGCCTCTTTGCTTTTTGGAGGGCTTCACACGATGGTTTTGTTTTGTTAAGATGTCGTGGGTCTTGTCCCGCTATCTATCATAGTTATTAGAGACTTCATAGACAATAGTAGTATGAAGAGTCTTTTTCCCATTTCCCTTGTTGATGTTTTAATAACTTTGAGTTGGATACTTATGTTTACTGAGTATTTCTGACTATATTGAGTTAAACAATCATAGTAATGAGATCATTATGAGTTGAGTTTTGCAACTGAGTTCTTATATTATGGAGTAAGTCTTCCGCTGAGTATTGAGTCAGGCCAAGGGTTCGGTTGGGGACCAGCAATGGTTATCGAGTGTTGGCCACGTCCAGGGTGTAGGCTCGTGGCGTGACATTTCCACTTAGTTAGAAAATTGGTATTTTCTTAATTTGGAGCTCGTTTATTAATCGCTTATAATGGGTTTTCAACCATGAATCTCTTGACTTGTAGAACATGTTTTTTTTAAATTAAAATATGATTTTTACCCTTTCAATTTTCAAAGTGATTTTTGAACTATTTTACCCCCGATTTCTCTCAATTCAAAAATCTAGGATTTGAATTGCTAATCGTATGAATATGGGTATTATTGGACTCTTTTGATGAACTTTATTGTTTCTAGATAGTTGGAGATCGTTTCAATGATAGTGTGGTTGAGGAAGGGATCATTTAGGGTTGTTCGAGTGAAGTTTCGGCCTTCGAGGTAGGTTTGGCTATCCTTCTTTTAGATTGATATGAGTATTTAAATTTTTTATGAAGTTAACTGTTAAATGAGTGGTAGTAGTATGAGCCTTAGAAGTTGGTAAGTGTTGATCTCCTTGTTTAGTTTGTATGATGTCTATTTGTGATGCTTAGCCTATGTGAAAGCTTGTGTGATACCTTTAATTGTTGCTGAAAACTTTTGATATTTAGGAAATTGCCCGAGCAAGGGGATGTGTGACCTATCCTTAATTTTTTCATTTGATGTTCGAGTTAGGAGCTTGAGTTATTTTCTAAACACTTTAAAATGAAAGAAATGGTTTCCAAGTGGTAAAGACTAATTTCATATGGATTCCTCTACTATCCTTGTCATTTGAGGATGTGTTTCATGACTTACAAAGTTTAGGAACTTGATACTATTTGAAATTCTTAATGAACTGATTATGATTTTGGTATGTATATATTGTGATGCATTCATTCTCATGCAACATATGATTGTTCATAGAAATAGTGGAGGAATACTATCTTTTTTAGAAAGAAAATGTGACATCTTACTTATATATGACCACGATCTAGGTGACAAGTTGAAGAGATATTGAGATTATGAGATTGGTATATTGTAACACCCCGTAACTAGAAAGAAGTTAAAAAGTGGAAATAGTCATTTTTTAGAAAGAATATAAAAATCTGGAAAATTTGTTAAGTATGTTAAGTTGGATTTTTGGTCAACTTCAAACGATCATAACTTCTAGCTCAGGATGATTTAGGTGTGTTTCCAGATATTTTAGGAAATATCTTGGAATAATCTTTCCAACGCCGCCGAGTTTACGCGATTCCGAGTTCGTATGAGTGAGATATGACCATTTGAAGTTGGGCTGTTCAAATAAGGAAAATCTAAAACCAGATTTTGGAAGTGTATTAATCTTTTCCTTACCCAATTATTTTAATCTGTTTTTAGGAGTTTAATTGGGGTCAAATAAGAATTTGGTCAGTTTAGAAAATTGAAAATCTACGCTAGGGCTTGGAGAAGAAAAGGCAAGATTCGTCAAGAGCGTTCAAGTTTGATTCTGGATTTCGCCAAGGATTCAATCCTACGAGGTATGTGAGATCACATAGCGTTGGGTTATTTCACCCACGCACCAAACATGTTTAATTCAAAGTGATTTTCATCCTAAAAAGATTGAGAATTTGATGTTCTTGAGTTGTATTCTTGAATTACTTTCGTTCTTGAATTTGGGATGAGATTGAGGAGTTCTTGAGAGTTTAATGTCGATTATTAGAGTTGCTTTGAGTTAGATTCTTGTGTATATGTTTTGGGTACCTGAATCTAAAGAGATATTGAGAAAAAGAATCAAAATTAATCGAATTAAGGTCAGAAAACGAGTTGAAAAGTTCGCCAGGTTTGCCTGGGAAAGGGCTGGCGCAACGCGCCCCCGTAGCACCAGGAAGGTTGGGGCGGCGCGCCAGCAGTGCGCCATTTTGGAGCCCCAGTAAATTAGGGGCTGGCGCGGCGTGCCAGGGACGCTCCCGGGTCGTCTGCCCACCCTTTTTTTCATCGTTTAGCCCGTTTAAGTCCTTCTAAAGTGTACTAGCACTTCCTATTGATTCTAACTACTTTAAATGACTTCTAAACATATAGATATCATCCAGAAACATGAATCATAACCTTGAATCCATAAATTCAAATTCAAGGAAAGTTAAGAGTCAGGTCTAGGAAGTTCTTAGAATCCTTTCAAGAAGTCTTTTGCAAATGCTTTTAACTTTGTTTTAAGACTTAAAGTTCAAGTTGAGTAAAGAGTAAAGAGTAAAGAGTAAAGATTGAAGTTCATTTCTTCAAAAGTATATTGTCACGACCCAAGCCTAGGGCCTAGACGTGACCGGCGAATGGGGAACCCGAAGGAACCCCAA
>NW_006239942.1:25907-26050 GCF_000226075.1 Solanum tuberosum
AAAATTAATGCGTTTGCGGGAACCTCCCCCTTTTAAAAAAAAAAAAAAACGCCCCAACACTTAGCCAAAAAAAAAGGCTTTAAAAAAAAAAAACAGCTTACTGGAATTTGCAATTCTGCAGAGACAGGTTTTACGAAAATGGT
>NW_006239942.1:26701-33054 GCF_000226075.1 Solanum tuberosum
CGATATGGGGAGAGTTCAGACAACTCACAGCCCCCCTAAACTATATAGCCATCATGGATAGAAAAGGGTCATACATTTTAGATGATTCCGTTAGTGCTTTTTAGCATAGACTAGTAGATCCACTTAGTAGTTCCGATTCTATACCCTCGGCAAGGTATAGGACGGCCCTGGCAGCGTGAGGCAAAACGCTGTATCATCACAATAGCTCTTAAGTGATGGTTGTCGGTTAGAGAAACTCCCACATAAGTAATTGTATTCTTATATACACAGTTTATATGTGTTTTTATATATATTTCAGAGTTATACTGTATCTTTTCATACACACAGAGTATTATTGTATTTCTAAATACACAGAATTGACATCCATGTTTTAAAAGTTTTTCTTTATATTTCATTTACATTACTGTTTTATATTGAAATGAGTTGAGTTGAGTCATGTAAGTTCTTCAGTTCCTTTCAAGCTTATGTCTTGTTTTAGAATTCCCCTTGCATACTCGTACATTCAATGTACTGATGCCATTTGTCCTGCATCTTCTTATGATACAGACACATGTAACCAGGATCAACATCCAGTGCATCGTTGATCCAGTTGAGGATTCAGAGTCTTGTGGTGAGCCTCCTTGCTTTTCGGAGGATCCCTTTTTATTGCTTTCAATATTAGATAGTTCATTAGGATGTCGTGGGTCTTGTCCCGGCATCCATCTCAGTTGTTTAGAGGCTTCATAGATAGACATTCAGATGTTAGTTCATTCGTCATTATCTTGTTATTGGCTTATGTTCATATTTGAGTTGCCACTTTGGCTAAGTTAAATGTTGATTTCTGAAACATTTTGAGTTTAGTTTTGAGACTGTTGAGTTATCTTGTATTTGGATTCTCTTTCTTATGTTTAAGTTTTCCGTTGAGTAAGTAAGCCAGGTCAAGGGTTCGTTTGGGGCCATCAATGGTTCTCGAGTGCCAGTCCCGCCAGGGTGTAGGCTCAAGGCATAACAAGATCGAAGAGAAGGAAGAAGAAGAAAAAGAACATGAGAACCTGGAAGAGAAGGTAGATGAAGGTTTGGCAGAAGAGGGAAAAGAAAGCAGTGATGAAAATTAAGTGGACGTGATGAGTATTGTTATGGAGATCAATGGTGAGCTAAATGGTGATGAGTAAGGTATTTGTGATATTAATTTTTTAAGACAATTGGTTTTTGAAGTGGGTTTTAAGACAATATGGACTCCGAGTCCCCCATTGTTCCTTTTCTGGAAGTTAAGGCTCGGAAAGGTGAATATGATAGGTTGTGCGATGACCTTTGTTCCTTTACATCATTCAATCATTTCATCATCTCATTGCATCATATTGGCCAGTTTTGTTGTGTTGTGTAACTTGCTTATATGTTGATTTGAGTATTATCTATACCCTTTTGGGTTTACTTTATTAGCATCGCTATAATATAAATTGGCAGCACTAATGCCGAAATGAGACTTTTCTGCGTATAGGTGAAAGCATTTCATACTTTATTTCTTAAGTCTGCTTAGTTGCTTATACTCAGTCAGTCTAATCCCCTACTTCTGTTATCCTTTTGATGCATATCCTAGTCAGGGTAATCTTCGTTGCGGCTAATCAGATCTAGGGGTTTCTTCTCTTTTGGTGTTGTAGTAAGATTCGGCTTTCCAAATCGCCATTGGTCTCCATCTATCATTACAGTCTTTAATCTCCTTTTGACGACTTGAGATGTATTTCAAAATCTAGAAATGTATTTGATTCTGTTCATACTTATGCTACCAGGTTTTGAGAATTTCTTTGTTGTTTTCATATTGTTTGTGCTCTGATTTCCCTTTGGGAGTCTCGTATGTATTTTTCTTTCAGCTTACACTCCATTTGGGAGTTCTCGGGGTGTGTGCCATCATCACCTCAATTTTTAGGTCATGACAAGAAATTCCTATACTTTCAAATATTTCATAATAGAGGTATAACATTTTCAATGTTGATAAAGTTTTCAATTTTGTATGACGCATAAAATCTATAGATGAAAATATCAAACCCTTCATCTTTATTCTGAACCACAAAACAACTTTTGTATGTCTAGAAAAAATATCCATAAATGTGATAGTAACAACACTTGTCATCTTTAATCATTATTTATACAAGTCTCAGCAAAATAATTAGAGCTACATCTAACAATGTAGATACTCTGAAAACACAAGCATAAATTTCTTCATATGCTCAGTTTAATACAAATCTCACACTTGAAAACTACTTGACAATTTATAAAAATAATACTCTTGTGTACACCTAAAATAAGATAAACTAATTAAATTGTACAAGTCTAATATGTCACAAATCAAATGAATCACTCAAGTAAATATAAGCATTAACATTTTCATCTTGAAAAATATTAGTCACAAATAATTTATGCTTAAAATACTTATCACCCATAATAGCATTTTGTTAACAACATAATCGAATTCAAATAGAACCTCTATTCAAGTTTTGTGATAATTCTATGAGGATCAAATTGCACGAATGGCAATATCATGTAGCACCTCAGATAATGCCAATATTTTTGTATGTGAGCTTAATAAGAAGAACTTTTTCATTCTAAGAACTTGGGTAGCTAGTTTTAGAATCTCTAACATATATTAAAAGAAATTCTTCTTCAATTTGGGTGTAGAACACAAAATAATTTTAGTTAGAAGTGTGTCCAACAACATCAAAAAGTAACACTCTATTTCTCACATTGGTCAAAATATTCGCTTAAGAAATGACCACAATAATTTTATCATCCACTTAATCAAATTTAATTTTACTTAGCGAAATTATCATTTCTCTGAATCTCCTACTACATTGAGGTGTATAATGACTTAATTTGTCATACAGAAAATAATAATCATATTTACCAAAAATATTTCCACCATTGTCCTTTTTACTGTAGCCAATAAGGGTAAGATAAATACAGAACCAAAGACCTCAATAAATCTTGATACAAAATACTATAAAAAGAGGTAGAGTATATGAAGCAACTCATTTCTAATCCCACATCCACCTAGGAAGATCTAACTTCCCTTCAGAAAAATAAATAGTGTTTAACAAACAAGCTCATATCAGTAAAAAAATATACAATCATTAATAATTTGAAAATTGAAAGGAGATTATATATATCACCTTGAGGCCAAAGTTCATCGATTATACTCTCATGAGAATAGGTATTAAATCATTGAAATTAAGGCGATATCAGTTCAATTACGTGTACCTGGTACTTTAGATACAGTTGTTACACAAAATATATCAAGTGAAAGAATATTGATACCGTCCATCTTCAATGTACAGTAAAGTTGATTCTAATGTTTTCGTGAGAGCTTCTTTGTAATTTGTATTCTCCATAAGACCATAATATGTAAATATCATTAAGATTGTTGCAAGTCTTATGGAAAATACCTTCCTCACGAAAATTTGTACGGAACTCATCAAAAAGCTTGAGGCGTGTCAGATGTTGTCCTTAAGGATATTTCACTCAGTATAGGTATATCCCAAGGATTCAACAAACTCTTCTAGTATAAAGCTAGGAGTTAGAAACTAACAAAGATCTTACTAGAAAAACCTAGCACAAACGGATATAGGAAATAATTTTTGTTTTTTGTTTTTCTGCCTCTCAAAGATAAGTTGAAGAATATATATATTGACATTAATGGCAGACGTTAATTAAAATGGATAGAATTGAGTAGGTACTAAACAATTTAATTAGCACAACCATTTAAGGTTATTATGAGGAGAATAGATTGATTAATGGGTATTAATCAAGTTTAGGTATCTAATCACAATAAAGATATCAAAAGGCATTAACAAGATATCAAGGAATGAATCTAGACAATAATTATTCTTTTGAGATATTAGAATCATTTTTTTTTTGATGGGACTCACATCTTTTCCATGTTCCTTCAGACATACATGTACTTACGTTGGTGCCCACCAACCCCTTGGCTTGAGGTGAACACCTCATCGCGCGCAGTACCTGCATTGAAAATATCAAATACTTGCAGGCCTCGTTGTGACGCCTTGATGAGCCATTTTGCTTGTTCATTGTTGCTAATGCATTTTTCCTAAAGGATTTTCTTTGGTGAATTTGATAATGAGTTGGTGACGATTGAAGAAATGTCCATGGAAATATATAGGATCCGAATTTTCAAAAAATGGTAACAATGCTTGCACAAGTAAGGAAACAAGCATAATGTATTGAGTATAGTCAAAGGGTAATTCAAGATATTTCTTAAAAGAACAACTCAGTGATGACCTGTTTTAGATTTTATAAACCCCACATTCAATGTTTTTCCTGCTTCGTCTTCTTTTATCTATTTTGCTTATAAAACTAAAAAAAAGTTTTTGAATCTCAAATAAGATTTTTTATTTACTTCTTATTGATTATTATTATTGTTACTAGTATACGTGCCCGCACGTTGCGCGGATGATTTAAAATTTAATAATTTTATAATTAAAAATATATATTATGCACTTAATAATATATTTAATTTGTTATAATAATAATAATTTTATTAACTTATTTATTTGAGCACATTGAATTAATATTATTAGTACACAATTTATTTTATCGTATTAAAATATTATATCTATAACTGTATCCGCTACACTTTTAGTTTTATAATATAACAGGTTGAATTCTTTGTAAGGAATACTATTAATTTTATTATCATCTTATCTTTGATCAAATATCATACACTTCAAATATTTTTATTTGTTTGTGCTTTATTCTTTTCATATCGTTTGAATAAAAAATTATATTAGTAATTTATTAATTCTAACATTCCATAAGAAATATTTGATATCATAAGATTAGATGGTGTGTTGATACATTTTCTCTATATATTTTATTCAAAATCAAAAGATTTTACAAAATATTTTTTTCCGTATTTAAATTGTGCTACAATATGATAGAAAATTGATTTAAGGTAAAAATAATCTTAATAAATACAACCCCATATATTACTATATAAGAAGAGGGAATAAGTTTTACTATATAAGAAGAGGGAATAAGTTTTCACCACAAGGCAACATGTGTTCCAATAAGAATCACTACTAATATCCACTATATTTATATGTGGGCCCCACTACCTTCCACTTAAATACTACATATTATATATTAATTACTATACTCTAAATGACTTAAATACTCCATATTATATATTACAATAATTAACAATTATTTGACACTTTAAATTCTATCAATGCCATATAAATTAAGATAAAAAAGGTAACATATAATATTTAAATATATTTAAAAATAATATAACTAATACTATACATTACAATAGTTTATATTTATAATAATAATAAATATATATATAACTTAAATACTCCATATTATATATTATTACAATAATCAGCAATTATTTGACACTTTATATTCTATCAATGCCATATAAATTAAGATAAAAAAGGTAACATATAATATTTAAATATATTTAAAAATAATATAACTAATACTATACATTACAATAAGTAACACCTTAAATATTTAAAAGTTATATAAAAAATTTAATTGACTCTCTAAATTCTATTGGTACCACATAAAATGGATTATATGATAAACATATATTGTTTGAAATTCACGAAAAAGAAACAATAAATTACAATAATTAATAAAAAAAATAGTCGACTCCAAAAAATCTATCAATTAACAACATATATTGTTTGAAATTGACGAAAAAGAAACAATAAATTACAATAATTAATAAAAAAAATAGTCGACGAAATTGACGAAAAACAAATTATAAATTACAATAATTAACAAAATAAATCTCTCAACTCCAACAAATCTATCAATTAATGCCACATAAATTGGGACATGGCAAATAACATATATTATTAAAAAATTAGGTTCAAAATGTACTATAAAATACAATAATTAACAACTTAATATATTAAAGAGACATAAAAAAGGGTTAATATTTAAAATTCTGCATGTGCCACATAAATTAGAACAAAGAGAGTAATAAATATTATTTTCAAAATAATGTAAAAAAAAAGGTACTACAAATCACAATAGCTAACAATTTAAAATATTTTTAAAATCATATAAAAATTTCAATAACTTCTCAAATTCCATAATATAACACTTAAATACTACATATTATATATTAATTACTATACTATAAATGACTTAAATACTCCATATTATCTATTACAATAATTAACAATTATTTGACACTTTAAATTCTATCAATGCCATATAAATTAAGATAAAAAAGGTAACATATAATATTTAAATATATTTAAAAATACTATAAGTAATACTATACATTACAATAATTAACAACTTAATTATTTAAAACTTATATAAAAAATTTAATTAACTCTCTA
>NW_006239943.1:0-1403 GCF_000226075.1 Solanum tuberosum
CTAGCCCCGATCATTCTGGCAGACATCTACCGATCTTCGGGTCAATCCAAAAACGGGTTTCCATTTTTTCAAGGTTGTAATATTTTGCTACAATGGTGGATGTCTAAACATCTAGTGAAGACATACGAGACTCAGAAACAGAAATTGGCCGAACCACAAAAAGAAAGCCGCCTCGATCATTACGAGTTTCATTTGAGCAACAACAGGTTCAAGATCCACAGCACTAGGGAATCATGGGCCAAAGTCTTCCATGACATAAAAGATGAAGACGTACAATGGATGTTTCAAGATTTCATGTCATAAAAAATAGCTATTCAGGGGGCTAAGTGTCCCTTTTCCTAATCCTTCCCGGCATTAGAGGGGTACGACCTTACAATCCTAGCAGGGTAATGCGGCAATTCAGCAGAAGACAGATTCTACCTTTCAAAGGAGACACTAGCCGCTACGTCTTTTGACTACAATGGGTGCGACAAGATACCTTACGCCAAGGATATTTGTCAAGAATGGGCTGGACGGGTCAACCTAAAAGAGAGCATGGCAGAAAACAGATATGAGGCCGGGTATGTGGATGAATACAAAAAATGGTTGCAGGATGATCTGCGTGGTACACTTGACCCGACGCCACGCACGGGCCGACAGATTGAAGATGTCCAGGTAAGGCTCCAATCCAAGCTTATCATTTTCAGCAGGAATGGGACCGAAGAGAGCAAGAGTTTCAGCGTAGGGAACAAGAGTTCCAGCATCGAGAATATGAAAGCCAAAGGGCATTAGCCTTTGCCACACAAGATTTAGCTTACGCGAGAGCCTGCCTGATACGTTTGGACTTGAACTTGGATGATCAGCTTAACACCCTCCAGGGCGTGTCGATGTCTTCCAAAGCTGTGTTCGCTGAGCCGCATGTGATAACCAGCAAGTTTCTCATTCGTGAAGAAGTGGGAAAAGCAAGAGGAGGAGCAGGTCCTTCAGCATTTTAGTTATCTTATTCCCCTGCGTGGGATTGATGTTCTTGTATTTGCAGTTTATCCCTTCCCTAAAAGATGTATCCCTTTTGCTTAACTTTGTAATGAATTCTCTATTGTTTATGAATCTTATTTTGGGGGATGCAACAATTTGTTTCAAAAAAGCGCAATACATCCTTCAAATCGCTAGGCCTACCCTGGGCATAAAAGGGTCACATGCATGTTTAGGACGCGATATTTGTGTGACTTAACTGTTTATGTGATATGTTGCTTTGAATGAGGACATTTTAGCCCACTCCTTTTTGAATTTTTTTTGAAATCTCCACAATTCTAAATACAAAGTCACTACCAAAATATCTGACCAAAATTCCATGAGTTTTGAGTTTCTTAACCAGAAATAAAATCTTACTACCAAATCCTAAAACATTACTCTATCATCTCCGG
>NW_006239943.1:4802-6477 GCF_000226075.1 Solanum tuberosum
CAAGCAACTGAAATTTGACTTGGGAAAGGTTCAACAAAACCAGGTCAATGTAAGAGTTTTTGATGGAGTGCAAAGAGACACATTGGGTGCAGTAAACTTGGATATTCAGGTGGGTCCTGCAGAGTTCAATGTGGAGTTCCAGGTGTTGGATATCAACACTAGTTACAACCTGCTTCTAAGAAGACCGTTTATCCATAAGGCCGGGGCTGTGCCGTCTACCCTTCACCAACTGTTGAAATTTTTTTGGAAGGACCAGGAATTGGTCATTTATGGTGAAGGGAGCCATTCCAATGGGTACGCACCGATCGTTGATGATATCTCTCGAGGTTGTGATTTCTACACGGTGGAGCTGGTAAATGCCACCGGTGATGACTTGGCTCCACACCCTCCTATGCCTGCCGTATACAAGATGGTTGTTACTGTCATGCTCCAGAACGGTTTCGAACCAGGTTCCGGGTTGGGGAAGCATTTCCAAGGAATTGTCGAGCCTATCCAAATCCCCGCCAAAGGAGCGAAGTTTGGTTTGGGATATGTCCCAACAGATGACGAAACAGAGATGAAGAACAAGAATGTTGATCTTGCTTTGGCCAGGCCAATTCCTCATCTGTACCAGTCATTCCCGATACGAGAAGATATCAACGATGGTGGTCTCGGGGAAGGAATCTGGGGTCTTTTTGAGGAGATCGATGCGGTCATCGAAGAAGAGGCTAGAACACCAGGCATCCGTGATGCAAAACCTGATGAGTAATTGCAGAACTGGACCTCCACACCACTCCTGATTTCCCGCTCATCTGGGTAGAAGGACATGCATTTTATTTGTTTTAAAATCGGTGGTTGTCCGGAAGAGGCCCGAGACCCACCATTTATGCAATTGTTATTTGTTTGAAGCTTTTAAATTCCCTCGTGATGTTTAAAAAGGCACAATGGCCCTCGGCCATGGCCAAAGTTTATGCTTGTCTTTCAATCTAAATGAAAAACCTCTTTTATCGAAATTTATTTGTTTACTTATATGTTTATATTTTACTTTCCTAACTTTATTTGTTTATGATTTCAGTAATATTAATTTAAAACCTGCCAATGTCATGTCATGTCAAGAACCGAGTGAACAAAATGAGGCAGGTGATGATGAGTGTGAGGAATATGAAGAAGAAAATAGAGGTACCCGAACCATGTTGCTGAGGAGTTTCGACAATTCGAGAATCAACACAAGCCAAATCTTGAAGAAACTAAAACTAGTGAATCTCGGAGATGAGGATTGTGTCAAAGAAGTTAGAATCAGTGCCCATCTAACTGAAAGCTAGAGAAGAGACCTGGTTCGTTTGCTCAGGGAGTACATTGATGTATTTGCCTGGTCTTACAGAGACATGCCAGGGCTGAGCACGAACATGGTGTCCCACAAGTTGCCGATCAATCCAGATTTCAGCCCAGTAAAACAAAAGACTCGGAAGTTCAAGCCTGAGCTGAGTTTGAAGATCAAAGAGGAGATTACAAAGCAGATCGAGTCCCAAGTAGTGGAAGTGACGCAGTATCCGACTTGGTTAGCTAATGTTGTTCCGGTTGCCAAGAAAGACGGAAAAATCAGAATTTGTGTTGACTACAGAGATCTCAACAAAGCTAGCCCAAAAGACAATTTTCCATTACCAAATATTCACATTCTCATTGATAACTGTGCTAA
>NW_006239943.1:7570-8539 GCF_000226075.1 Solanum tuberosum
GGCTAAACTCCGATTTAATTGCACGAACAACATGGATGAGTATGAAGTTTGCATCCTCGGTCTGAAGATGACAATTGATATGAATGTTCACGAGTTGCTGGTTATCGGAGATTCAGATCTGCTGATTCATCAGGTTCAAGGGGAATGGGCCGTAAAGAACCCAAAGATCACACCGTATGTGCAGTTTATACAGAAGTTGTGCAAAAGATTCCACAAGATTGAGTTCAGACACACTCCCAGGACGCAGAATGAGTTGGCTGATGCTCTTGCCACCATTGCCTCAATGATTAAACATCCAGATACAAGTTATATTGATCCAGTGGATATAGAGGTAAAAGAGCAGCCTGTCCATTGTTCGCATGTTGAAGCGGAACCAGATGGTCTGCCTTGGTATTTTGACATCAAGAAATATTTAGAAGACGGGACTTATACTGAGAATGCAACGTTTAACCAGAAGAAGTCGATACGCCGCATGGCTCTCAATTTCTTTGTAAGTGGGGCAATAATTTACAGGAGGACTCCAGATTTAGGTCTTCTCAGATGCGTTGATGCTAATGAAGCTGCAAAGCTTCTATACCAGATACATGCCGGAGCTTGTGGTACTCACATGAATGGGCTCACTTTGGCAAGAAAGATCCTCCGAGCCGGTTACTTCTGGATGACTATGGAACATGATTGTTGCAAGTTTGTGCAGAAGTGTCACAAGTGTCAAGTGCATGGTGATTTGATTCGAGTGCCGCCTCATGAACTCAATGTTATGAGTTCACCTTGGACTTTTGCATCTTGGGGCATGGATGTCATTGGTCCAATAGAGCCAGCCGCCTCTAACGGACACAGATTCATTTTGGTTGCCATTGACTACTTCACCAAATGGGTGGAAGCAGCTTCGTATAAGTCGGTGACTAAGAAAGTTGTAGCTGATTTTGTTCGCAACAACCTGATATGTAGGTTTGGAGTACCAGAATCCAT
>NW_006239943.1:8792-11636 GCF_000226075.1 Solanum tuberosum
AGTAAGAGCCAGAATATTCGAAATTGGTCAGTTAGTTCTCAAACGCATTTTCCCTCATCAAGAGGAGTATAAAGGGAAATTTGCACCAAATTGGCAAGGACCCTACATTGTTCGTAAAGTATTATCTGGAGGTGCCTTAATCCTGTTGGAGATGGATGGCACCGAATGGCACAAACCGATCAACTCAGATGCTGTCAAGAGATACTAGGTGTGAAGTTTCAGTTTGTATTTCTGTCATTCCCTTGTAACCGCTTTTATTTGCTTGTAATCGCGTCATTTTAAATTTTATCCCTATGTATATGAACTACGTTCGACCTGAATTCTCAAGAATGAGATACGTAGGCGGTCTATGTCGGCCTCGGTCGGTTTCTGTGTAATTTATTATTTTGTTAAACCTCGAGAGGGGGAACTACGTTTGACCTGATTCCTGCCTCAACGGGATACGTAGGCGCCACAAGGGTTCGATCATATCTCCCGTAAGGTTTTTATTTTTCTTTACAATAGAAACTGGGACAGATTTTTTTGAGAGCGACTCAAAAAATTCTCGAGAAAAGATCTCTCCAACAAAATCAAGACTGAAGTTACTTTGAGATTTGCAACTGGGACAAAATTTTTGAGAGGATCTCAAAAATTCTGTGATTTGATCACCAACGGTTAAAGATAAGCCGAGATAGTTAACTGGGACAAAATTTTTGAGATGGACTCAAAATTTCAACAGTTTTATGGACAGTTCAGAGCGACTTTGAATACTTCCCAACAAGTGATCAGATAGACCTCGAGGCGTCAACCTCAAAGATGTTCTTTAAGCTCAACGTGACATGACTTGGCAGTGACCTTTTTCCAAACATTACTTTTGAAAATCTATTTTCCTTATAAAACTTTTCTCTCATGTTTCAATTATATTGGCATAAAAATGTTTTGTCTTATCTATTAAGAAGCGGGAGATTGGAGAATTCAATCGGAGATAGTCAAGACAAGGAGCAGACAACCGAAGAGATCGACACAGATCAGTTCATTCTTTAAACTAACAATTTTTCTGTGGATGCAGGTCTATAGGTTTGTCTCAAAATCAGCAGGTTTTTCCATTCAACGAATATGGAGAAGTCAAAAGGGCAAAAGCTCCCCAAAATTGACAACTTTTCTGTGGATACAGGAAATATTTTACGCTTCTTATACCAAGAATTAGGAATATGAGTAACATTACTTTATTCAAATTCTTAGCAAGACAAGGTTCATAATAAACATGCAATTATGCTCGGAGATGGGACAAATGAAAACCTTGAAGAGAGAAATATTATTATTTTCCAGTAACTAAAGATATTTAGAAGATATTTATCTGCATTATATTATCAAATATGATAATATTCTTACCCTGAAGGTTATTTATATTGTATTGTCGAATGAGACGATACCACTCCCCAGCAGAGTCGTCATTTCTGTGGTGTCGTGATTTGACTGTATTCAGAAAAATCACTTTTTGAAATGTTCTAAGTATAAAACAATTTGAGAAATACTTAGAACATTTCAAAAAGTGATTTTTCTGAATACAGTCAAATCACGACACCACAGTGCCAATCCCACCCAGGGTGTAGACTCGGGGCGTGACACCATATTTATGTCAAAACGTGGCAACCTGTCCAAGTTAGTTATGTCGGAATGTGGCAACTGATCCCATTCACACATCACAATCACAATCATAATCACAAGTATATCCTCAAGATCATACATTTAAGTCATGATTTCATGGCAATTATCATTCATCTATCTCATTCACAACAGGTGTGATCAACATTGCAACATTCATACATATACAAGTATCATAATGAAGGAAGAACAACATACATCACACAATCATAGAATCACAACTATCATCTACCTCGAAACAAGTTTGAAACCTTAAGAAACTTGATCTTTCCATTTCCGGATTCGTTCCACTTGTTCTTGGTCTACAAACAATCAATATAATACGGGAATCAATAAACAATCGCTAATTACCCGAATTACTACCAATTCTATGAACCTTAGATCAAACCCATGATCCCAATTATCCAAATTAGGGTTGTTTCCACCATAGAATCTATAACAAAACCCTCCCCCATCAATATTCACCCATTCTATTACGTTCTACGGATCGAAAAACGGACCCGGGGAGTGAGAAGCTTACATTTAGCCTCAAGAATGGTGAAAAATGAGTAGGAGTCACCTGGGGTTCATTCCTTAGCTCTAAAAGTAGAAAAATGCACAATAAGGTGGTTTAGGGATTTATTAACGACCTTAAGTCACATCGAGCCCGCTACAGCGGCCACCACCCTGCTTATCACTCCCCGAGCCTACACCCTGGACGTGGCCAGCACTCGAAGACCATTGCTGGCCCCAAGCGAACCATTGGCCTGGCTTTCTTAACTCAGCGGAAACCTGACTCAACAGAATAACTTCATGCCATGCAAAGACATAAACAACTTAACTGATAAAAATCTGGCCCACAAGGGCAACTCGAGTCTCAAAATAGAATATTTACATATATACATAGATGAGAGACTCAATACTAACTGACTGACTGTCTATGAAGCCTCTACACTTATAAGATGGATGTTGGGACAGACCCCGCAACATCCTAATAGAACAAAACTAAGAGAACAAAATAACTGAGTCCTCCGGAGAGCAAGGAGGCTCACCACTGACTCTGGAGTGCTCGGTTGGATCAACGGCGTGCAGGATGCTGATCCGGGGTACCTATGTCTGCATCGCCATAAGATGCAGGCCAACTGGCATCAGTACATTGAATGTACGAGTATGCGAGCTGGAAAGCTAAACCACAACTTAAGCTTGAAAGGAGTACAAGAG
>NW_006239943.1:12407-32994 GCF_000226075.1 Solanum tuberosum
CGATGTTCCTTTTTCTTGAAAACTAGCCCAAAGGCTCTTTTGGAATCATAGTTCCTTTCTTACTCAAATGTAAAAACATTTAGAAACTTCTTTGGGAATACATAGTTCCCTAGTAACTTTTGAGAAATGAACTCAACCTTAAACTTTTGACTCAACTTGAATCTTGAGACTCTTAACTTAGCTTGATACTCTATACCCTTTACTTGACTTGAAACTTGAGTCTTAAAATGAAGTTAAAACATTCAATAAAGACTCTTGAGCAACTTTGAAGACTTGCTTGACTTGCTTGTTAACTTTGCTTGACTTGACTCTAACTTCACTTTGACTTGATACTAACTTGCCTTGAATTGGATTATGGATTCAAGGGTAATGATCTCATGTTTACGACGCTTCCCATTCTCTTACTCACTTGCTCGAGTCTTGAAACAAGTTACTAGAAATTATAGACGACTCCTCAAAAAGACTCAAAGGGATTTCCTTAGAATATTCGAAAGAATTCTCAAAACATAACTCTCAACTCTACCTTGAATTTGAATTATGAATTCAAGATTTTGATCATGTTAGGAATGACTTTTTAGGTGTTTAGAAGTGGCTTAGAGTAGTTTGAATAAAAAATGAGTGAAGGTGCACTTTAAATGAACTCAAACGGGGCAACCAACGACAAACTGGATGGGGCAGGTGACCCTGGCGCTATGGGTGGCGCGGGGAGCCAGCCGCTAAACTTCAGAGGTGGGTTTTGGGCGCTCTGGCAGGCGCATCGCGCCAGACCCCCAACCCAAAAATTTCAACAATTTTATTTTCTCGTTTTCTCACCTTATTTCACCTAAAATCGAATGGTTTCTTCCCCAAATCACTTAGAATCATTAAAACCCTCAACATACAATAGATTCAACTAAAAAACACAACCGGAAACATGTCCCAAATCAACAAGGGACTTCAACAACATCAACAGCTTAACCAATCTTTTCTCGAAAATAAAACGAGTTTCGCGTGTGGGCGAGAGGATCAACCCAACACTATGAACTCACATACCTTAATAGGGATCACCCCCGACGAAAACCACGACGATCTCTACGAACCTTGCTTGATCTTCTTTTTCTCCTCTTCTTCTCCTCTTCTCTCTCAAAGCCCTAACCCTCACTCTCATTCTTTTAAAAAAGAAAAAACTGATCAAAAAAATCAGCTTGGACCCTTTAAATAACCAAAAGAATTGGTTAGGAAAATACCAAAATGCCCTTAAAATTTTCGGACGGATTTCTCTGCCAACTGCCCAATTTCCAAAGGGCATAACTCACTCATACGAACTCGAAATCGAGCAAACTCGGTGGCGTTGGAAAGATCATTCCACGAAATTTGCAACCATAACTGGAACTACACCTAACTCATCCTGAGCTAGAAGTTATGACTGATCAAAGTTGGCCAAAACTCACTGATTTTCCACACTTAACCAAATTTCCAGATTTTTGAATTCCTTCCAAAAATAGTTAATTCCAAATTTTAAGCCTCTTCATAGCTATTTCAAATTGTCAGATGTTACACCGCTACAACGACCCCGCCGGAGCGACACCCATCCCGCTAAAGCGGCTTGCACGAAACCAGTGAGCTATTTAAAGAATTCCAAAATCTTCATTTCACAACATACCTCTAACCAACAATGCTCAGAAAATACCATTTACGCTAAGATCGATTCCAGGAGTTCTACTTGCCTGAATTCAATTCCGTAAAGTCATATGGATTCCTTAACGAGTTATTTAACCACTCAAAATCATAAATAACTCACCCGATTGTTACCAAATTTATATACACCTAGATGACTCCAATTTCGTCCAAATTTGAACAAGGTTGGGAAAATTCAAATACTACAAAAAAGTTTTTCGGCCCTAAATTTTCCCCCGTTGACATTTCTATAACGACGAAAATATGTCGTTACGGGAGAACTAGCAAAAAAAATCGAGACTCAATCAAAAATTTGCTAAAATTTTATCCAAATTCAAACTCTCTTCGGTGTTCTAATTCTTTTGAAATATTATTCATTCAAAACACGCAGCTTGTTTTCATAAATTAAGTTTTGGCAAACAATACAAATTTCATAAATTTAAGGCCTAATTCTGTGAGTTTTCCAAATTATTATTCGTCCCTGATTCCAACAGGATATATGTATTTGAGATAAATGGAGTCAAAATTAGATGTAATTTGTTTCACATCTAGTGTATCCAATCGAATTCACACATGTAATTAGGATACACTAACTCTCTCGCTTGCCTCACTGCTTAGTCCTTATGTATCACTATTTCAGAATATATCGAGAATGTATAGTTTATTTGATAACAACAATACATATATTTAGGTGTATCTAATATAAAATTATTAATTAGTGAAATAATATATAATTATTTCATACTATATGGAGAATTAATCATTATTGTAGGAATATTTATGTAATTGGGTATTTTTTCTAGGGAGAAGGGACAAATATACCCCAAAACTATTATAAATGGTATGCAGATACCCTCCGTCATACTTTTGGGACATTGGTACCCCTGCCGTCCAAAAACTAGAGCATATATACCCTTCACTCTAACGGAAGACTGAATAGGGACAATGGCACAATCTTATCCGTCGATCTGATATTTAATAAATGTTGGGTCGGTGCATAAGATTATGACATGTATCTGTCTGTTAGTATAAATGGTATATATGCTCTAGTTTTTAGACAACAGGGGCACCAATGTGCTAAAGGTATGACGGAGGGTATCTGCATACCATTTACGATAGTTCAAGGATATATTTTTCATTTTTCCCTTTTTTCTATTAACATTTCTATATGGAAAAAGGGTCTATATACCCCTCAACTTTGTCATTTAGAGGTGATATAGTACCCCTCGTTATAAAAGTGGTTCACACATACCCCTACTGTTACACGAATGGATCACATATACCCCTACCATTACAAAAGTAGCTTACATATACTCTTTAATCTAACGGAAGTGGAAAAAAGTTAAATTTATTTTTTTATTTAAAAAATCTCATGTAGGGGTATGTATGATCTTTTTCACACATAATTTTTTTGACTTCTTTAATTATTATTATTTGAGTTTGTTATTATTATTTTATTTATTTATTTATTTTATTCTTTAGTGTAAAAATATGGGGGGGAAGTGTGAATGGAATAAGAGAAAAAAGTAAGAAAATAATTTAAAATTAATTATTGTTTAGATATATTGTAAAAAAAATTATATTTGTAAAAAACAACGGGGGCATATATGATAAATTTACATTAAAGTTAGTGAAAAAACAAATTTGATCATGAAAATGATAAATCCAATTAGTCGTTGAATAAAAAAGCTAAAAGAATATATGTGTGAGAAGTATCAAATATATCCCTACGTGAATATATTTTTATATTAAAATTGATATGTTCACTTTCGTTAGAGGAAAATGATATACGTGAGTCATTTAACAGTAGAGATATATATGAATTACTTTTATAACTAAGGTGTATCAATTTTAAATAACAAAATTCAATAGTATATCAAACTTTTTTCCCTAGTATGGAGAACTCTTAATGTGGCCCACTTTGTCCACATGCAAATGGTAATTAGAAGTTAATGAACGACAAGAAACAACTAATTTAAAAGATATTAAACAAAATTTTAAAGTTAAACAAAAAAAAAGAAATTATTAGACAAATTAAATATTCATACAACAGTAACTTATAAATTGATTGATTGAGAGCAATCGTTGTCAGTACTACACCTTTAAAGCCTTGTGTACACCACAATTCTATCTTTTAAAAAGTAGTACTACTAATTAACTTAAAATTAAGTACATTATTAAGATTATCTTGCTTTAATTACAAGCCACAAGAGCACTTAAGCTTAAACTTGTTTATCGAATTGATTTGGTGTGGCGTATTAATTAAATCAACAAGGATTGGATTTTGAGTGTCATCTTCATAAGCGTTATCTACAACAAAATTGTTGTTACTTTCTCATTAACAACATTAGTTGAATTAGCGTACGTAATAAATGTTCAAAGCCACTAATCACCTTCCTGATTTTCAATAGTTCTACTAGACTACTATCACTCATAATTAATGACAGCTTCGTGCACAAAGCATTTCGTATTCATATTGCAAGTTTCAAGGAACGAACACACCTAAGGAGTATGATTTAGATTGTCTGCCCTAATGCAAGCATTATTGATTGCTTCTCCACGATTCTAACTTGTGACCTATAGGTTACACGAGATAACTTTACCATTTCATAAATATATCTATATATATATATATAAAGGAAATTCATTAATCCTACTCTAAAAAATAGGATTTTGAAAGTGAGAGATCAGTAAAATACTTTATCCATCTATCCATGAATTATTTAATTAAGAAACAGATTGCATCTTTGGTGGAATCTGAAACAACATGGAATCAAGAAATGATTTTAAAAAGAGCATATAGTTCAAAAAAGTGAAAAAGTTCAAGTACACGTAGAAAAAGTAAAGAGTATATGGCTTACAAATAACCATTTTACAAGACTTTTGAGACCTTTTTAACTACAATATGGTACCACTTTTCCTATTACACTAATAATATAATCAGTGACATCACATGAAATTAAATTATGCAAGGCTCTCTTTCCTTTGCTTGTCATATTTCTAGTAGATTGAAATAGATTTGCTCAATAGTTTTTGATGAGGAGAAAATTATTTTAATGGTAGGTGTTTTTGGCTCTTAAGCAGTTTTTTAGTTATGGAAGTGTTTGAAAAGGTTAAAAATGATTTTTAAATATTCACTTTTAGGCTAAAAAAAGTTTCAAAATAAGCTAAAAGTCAAAAATAAAGTATCATCTACTAATGACTTTTAGCTTTTGACTTATAATTAAGTTACTTTTTATAAGCTCATTCAAACAGGCCCTAAGTTTGATTTCCTATTTCCTCTCCACTATAGTAGTTGATTTCTTCGCTATTTGAGTATATATGACAAGCAACACCAATATACTCAATGAAATTTCATAAGTAGGGTTTGGGGAGAGTAGAGTATACACAGATCTTATTACTACTTTGTGGAGATGTATAGAAATGTTGTTTTCAAAAGATTTTCCGCCCAAATGCAGCAATCCCAAATACAACGAAGAAAATAAAGCAAGTCACAAGAAAATAGTGCAAAGTCTATCGGAAGGGAGCAACAATCCTCAAGAAAATAATGTAATAATATCGAAACACAATGAACAACATACTATGATATATTTTTTAAAACAATAATAAATAATGATGGATATCAAATAAGATCTACAGTAATACAACTAGTGCAATGGCAAACACCAATAACCCTAAGTAAGACAACACTACACTAAGGACAGCAGAGGTGGGCGCACATTCATATGTGAGGATGCAAGTGCACCTATTCACTTTGGAAAAAATCATGCGTATATATGTATATTCATCTTGAAAAACTGACAAAAATTAGGATATAATTAACAGTGCACCCATGAGGAGTATAACGGTGTCCTTGTGTCATTGGTACAAATCAGAGTAACCACCCATGGGACTAGGGTTTGAATCTAGCTAGAGCTTTATTTTTTTTGGTTTTATTTTAAGTTTATAGTTCACCCAAAGTCTTCAAATCTTGGGTTCGCCTCTGAAGGACAATACACTCTATCCTTTCCAAACCCACTACATCAGGCCTAATACGTATCCTCCACAACTTCCTGCCTAAAGTCATATGTTGATAGACTGAAGTTGTGTCATATCCTAAACAATCTTTTAAGCATACAATTTTTCATAGTTTTGGCTAGGAAAAACAAAACAAAGAACTTATACATGACCATCAAACTGGTTCTTACTCAACAGATGCACATATTATTTTGAAATTTTCTTTGAACTAGTGTATCAACTCCTATATGTAGTACATGAACATCCAACTACGCATTAATAGTAAAATCACACTAAGCTGCTCTTTAAATTGTAGCGCTTAAAAGTAAAGCTGGTCGATTAAAAATACATTAATTATCACGGAGGGGTTATGACTTTCATAAAAAAAAAGTTAATAACTTCTACACTAGCTTTCACAATTACTTCTTTCCTAATTATATGTGCTTCTCCTCCTCCATCCCTTTCTTGCTTTGAGGAGGTAGATTTCCCACAATGCAATCAATAAAATTCTACGAATTTCTTGGTGGATAAAATATGACGAAATTGAGTTTTTTGTTTGATAGATCTAATCTATAGTTAGGAGGCAATACATACTAAAACCTTAAGAAATAAGAAAGACCGAAAGTTCATATGACCCGGGTTGATATATATTAATCAAAAAATACCCTCCTAAGCAATTTTTACACCATCATGGCTCATTTACTTGTTGCAGCACGTAACATATTTACTTTTAAGATTAGATCTCATATTTTAAGAAGGCTTACCTATAAATATATGTTCGACCTATGACTATCAATTGATAGTGTAAAAGTCCTTCCGATTGAAAATTAAACGTATAATATAACTTAAAGTTTTAAACTCAAACTTTGAAGTATATACTATGGTTTAGACTTGAGAAAAATCGTATTTACGATTAGTTATAACAACGATATATTCTTTCACTTTGTTATACTCCAAAATTTTATCTACACACCCTTCCCACCTATATAAGAAATTATCTCCTAGGGGAACATCAATAATTCAATCAACACCAACAAAAACAAACATAGTTAGGGAAAACAAAAGCACAACACACTCTTTTTAACCAACTTAAAAGCTTTATGGCAACTATATCCACACACAACTAATTCAAGAAATATTCATGGAGAATTTGCACTACTCAAGAAGACTACTTGTAGCTTCGACACCACAATGCCACCCTGAGCTCACCATGGCTCCATCATCCACCCTCGAAAACAGCCACGACGATTCAACATATGTACTACAAGTGATCAACAACGTCTCGATTGATGCAAGAGTTGTGATAGTCTTGTCAGTAATTTTTTGTGGCTTGATTTGTACTTTTTTTTTTAACTCAATCATAAAGTGTGCATTTAGAACCTCTAGCCTATTGTTGGAAAAATCATCCTTAAATCATGGAAACCCTTCTACAACAAAGCTAGCAAATAAGGGGATTAGGAAGAAAACCCTCGGGACGTTGCCCGTTATAACTTACACTACTACTAGGTTATTGAAACATCCAGGATTTGACTCTGATTATGTCATTTGCTTATCAGAATTTTGGAATCGGGGAAAAAGTTAAAGTGTTACCTTAGTGTAACCATTACTTCCACGTTAAGTGTATCGGTAAATGGCTTAATTCCCACTCTTCTTGCCCTAATTGTAGGTTTTGCCTTATTGAGACTTGTCCAAAAATTGTCAAAGACAATTCTATTAGTACAACTTCAATTGTAAACTCTCAGGATGTGGCTAGTGACACTATATCATCACCACCAGTTCAAGAAGTCATAGTAAGGATTGAACCTCTCCAACATGAAGGTGTGGTGCCTAGCAATTAAAATTAGGTATCATGGTATCAGAGTGAGGCACTATCGAGTCCGATATCTATAGAGCCCTAATTGGACCTTGTGGAAGTTGTGAATATATTTTTCCGGTCCATGATTGTGCACGCTCATGTCCAGACAATGTCTGGGCATGGTCCAAAACAGTAATTTGATAATAGACTACTGATACTAGACTACTATCCAACTTAAGTTGGTATGTGTAGTATATATGTATGACACTCATTTAAAAACTTAAGTTAGCTAGACTAATAGACAATGCCATTATAACTTTGTAATTATTCATTTAGTTAGAGCAATGAATTCTTGTAAGAGAAATGCAAGAGTGAAATGGTAATTAACACCCATAAAGTTATAATTTGCTTCCACTTATTCAATACTTGGGTTATGTTAGGATGAACTTATAACTTATGATTTATAAGCAAAATACAAATTAAATTTTCTAATCTATGGCTTTAAACTTATTTCACTATTTTAGCTTTAATTAAAACAAGTTTAACAGTATCTTTCTATACTTTCTTCATTTTAATGTGTCTGATCTATTTTTGTTTTTAGTCCGTTTCGAAAGCTTTTTCCTTTTTTGGTATTTTTTTTCAACTTTCCACATATCATATTATGTTAAGACCACAAGATAAAATAATATTTTAGAACATTCTACATAATTTTATTGTAAGACCACAAAACTCAAGTTTTCTCTTTACTTTTGAAACTATGTATTAAGTTAAAATTAGATAAATAAATTAAAATCGAAAGAGAGATGATTTTCTTTTCGGTTACTTGACTTGTAAGAGAACTTGTATTCGCCTGACCCCAATTAATAACAAATTAATAAAAATAAAATAAAGGAAATTTTTATATTATTTTTTAAACTAAAAGTCGGTAATATATTTAATGCCTTTTTTGATCTTTTTGTTGGGTTCGTTATCTCTTCATAAATCCACTAACTTTGGTTTCCCAGAAGTGGCCTTGTTGCTTGAGAACCATAAACCATAATATAAAATTAAAGTATTCATTTTTAAGAGAGGATAATTTAATTTTCTTCATATTTAGAACCTTAATTGGTGGATTCAAAAACAAATTATTCTATATAATTAGCCAACAGTGTACATGTTGCAAGTAGTGGCAATATATTTGGGACCCCTTTAAGTCAAACAAATAACAAATAACAAATTGATTAGAGATCTTCTTCATTTGGTCAAACCTAGTCCAATAATATATACTCCCTCCGTCCCTATTTATTTGTCCATTTTTCCTTTTATAGTTGTCCATAATTACTTGTCCATTTTGACAAATCAAGAAAAGAACAAAAAAAAATCTATTATACCCTCAATTAATTACTTTGAAAAAGGTAGAACCTTTTGAAAATATCAAATTTTTAATTCATCCATTTCATAATTAATAGGGGTAAAATGATAAACTCATGTCAATAATTGTTTTCTTAATAGGTATGTCACTTCAAAAGTGGACAAGTAATTAGGGACAGAGGAAGTGTGTGTATATATATATATTATTGGATTAGGTTGACCAATCGTAATCAGATTGTTCCTTTTTAAACCTAAATCACCATTTTACCGCCGAAAGGGGCAGCAATAAAGGGAATCTACTTCAGCAATTGTTTTTTATATATTAAATTGAAATAATAAAATGTTGTGGAATTATAGTTCCCCGTATCCCTCAAATCAGAACTCAAACTTTTTCGAAGGAGATAGTTACAGTAGTATTCTTGGGGCCAAACGGGTCCCAACTTGAGTTTTTGTTTTATTCCCCTTACAAAAGTACTAATAACACTTCATTTTCCTCAGTAAGACTTGTGTATGCTTCATTTTGCTTATTGGGTGCATGAAGATTCTTGTATATTAATGGTTTAAATAATAGTGTCACAATAAAGGTTGAATCTTTATAAGAATACAAGATTGTGTATGCTTCATTTTGCTTAATGGGTGCATGAATGTTCTTGTATATTAATGGTATAAATAAAGGTTGAATCTTGTATGCTATTTTAGTTATAATTTTCAGATTTAGAATCTGAGATTATGATCTTCTTGATTTGTGTTGGTAGGGGTCTAAAATCTTCCTGACCTTGTTAAAATTTTCTTATTAATTATTTTGCTATTATTGGGTAGTATAGTATACATTGTGTATCTTACGATTCGTATTTCTGCTGAAAAGATTGAATCTCCACCATCCTTTTATGCAATCTACTTCAGCAATTTATGTACTTGCTAGAAACCTCTCACCAAGTAGGGAATCTACTTCAGCAATTACTATTGTTTATTAAATTGAAATAATAAATTGTTGTGGAATTATAGTTCCCCTATAGTTGGATAATATAATTTGAATTTGAATTATCATTTTTTTTAAAAATCTATCTTAAAATAATTTTCAAACTTGAATTCTATGTTAACCGATTGATTACATTCTCTAAAAGTGTGCATTATCTGAGTAATTTGCTGGATCAAATGCATTAGCTATTGAACAGGGTGTGCTAGTCTCAAAACTATTGTCTCATTCCATTTTTCTTTCTAAAAGGAGGTATTCCTACCATTTCCCACCTCCACTCTGGTTCTTGCTTGAACACACTAGGTGGCATAGGAAAAACAGACATCATAGTGTCAAGTACACTATTTACTAGTGTCAGTCTGCCTCCTAGGACAAGTATTGACATTCATATATTTGGTGTAGTATGTTGTCCCCGCCGTTAGGCTTTCGACTCTATTAGATCATCTGGATAGTATGATTAGAATTCAAGCTAGATTGATGTCTGAAAAGATCAAGGGTGGGGTTGATACCCCGGATCCGTCGTTTGAGGACCACCATGATGATAAGAAAATATTTGTTAGTGGCTTATTGATAGATGTATTAGATCTACACCATAACAATGTTATCTACAATTACAAAAACTCAATCATGTTGGACTACAGCTTCACAAGAAACCTATTGTCCTTGCCGTTAGGCTTTCGACCCTAGTAGATCATCTGAATAGTATGGCTAGAATTCAAGCTAGATTGTTGTCTGAAAGAGTTAAGGGTGGGGTTGATACCCCATATCCGTCGTTTGAGGACCATCATGATGATAAGAAAAAGATTGTTGGGGGTTTATTGATAAATGTATTAGATCTGCACCATAACAGTGCTATCTACAATTACATAAATCCAACCATGCTGGACTATAGCTTCACAAGAAATCCTTTTTGAGAGATGGATAACTTTGTATTCACACCAAAAAGTTCATCATCCAAAAAATAATGAATTGAAAACTTACATCCCACCCATGGGTTTACTTTAGAAGTTTCCTATAAAATCAACTAAACCTATTATATCCCCTACCAGATTCTGTTTACACCAAAAAATAAAAGACTTATACAATTTATTTTAATCTTCTGTAAGTTAGTCTTTTGTTCCTCAAAACTTCTTAAATTTATTTCTTTACAGAGAGTCCATCATATGCAAGCAAGTATAGTTCTCCATCAGTGTTCATTTCTTCCTCTGTTCCCAATACCTTTCCAGCTATTTAGTAGTTCCTTTGTTGTGCTAGGCATCACCCATTTAACTCCCAGTAGAGCAAAAAAACACATGTTCAGTAGGCTCATAGTTATCTTACAATGAAGGAATAGATGGTCATTGACTTCTACTACCTGCTTACACATGACACATCTTGAACAAAATTGTCATATCCTTTTCTGTAAGGCCTCATGTGTTAAACAAGTCTTTCTTCTTTACGTACTCAAAGTGTAAAGATGTGGCAAGGAGTTTCAAAGATTATTTTCTCCAATCCACACCTCATTTCAAAATTCATTTTTCAAACCATTTTTAACAGTGATTGACATGTTGTTATTGAAATGAGGCCATAATCTTCTTATGGCTTTCTAAACACTACACCCAAAGGTTTCCACAACCTCCTCAGTTGTCCACTGATTGAGTAAATAATACTTTCCTTCTATGAGTCTTCTCCAAATGGCCCTCTCTTCTGAGGAGAACCTTCAAAGCCATTTCTGCAATAGAGGGGTGTTTTGTTTGCTGAGATTCTTTAAGTATCAACTATCATATACAAGGTGGAACAATTTTTCACCACTTTTTTTGTCTCACTGCACCACCATTATAGTTCAGAAAATTCCCACCTCTCTGTCTATCTATGAGATGATTGGATTTTTCAAAATTTTATGGACATCTCCATATGAATAGAATTCTATTTGTTAAAGGAAAAGGGATTGATATTGTAGTAACTTAACAGAAGTCACTAAGATGCTGAAAGGGAAAGGGATTTATTTAGATAACAATCGATTTTTGTCTTGTAATCTTTATTAATTTTAGTTTAACTTCACATAGATATCTTCGTTAATAGAATTTGTTATGAATAGATGAAGCAGTTGTTGTTAATTAAATCTGTACATAATTTTTCATTTTCCTTTTTTATCCCTTATATTAACAAAAAAAAATATTTTTTTTTCTTGTCTGACAGTGTTCATGGATTCGTGTATTCTTTTGCTTATTTCTTTCCTTTGGGTAAATATTCAAATAAAAAATGATTTTTTATTACTTAATTATTTTTCTAAGATTAGTCAAATAATTAGTCAAGTCGTTGGTCAATCGCAAGTTAGCGGACATTTCGAATGCTTAACACCTTCTCGAAATGTAAATTGAACCCCAAACCCCTTTTTAGATTTCAAATGATTTTTAATCTGTTGAAAATCTTAAGTTTTCTCAATTTATTTAAAAAATTCAGTGGCAACTCTCTTTGAATTTTTTTTTTCTTTAAAACATAAGTTAAATTAATTTTTCAAAAACAAAAATCATTTTTATTTTCCTAAAGCAACTAATATGTGTGTATGCTAGTAATAGTTATGTTCTTTAGTTTGATGTTATTATTGTGTTCAAATTTTGAGAGGCTAATTGATATGTTTGTACCCTAACTAATCACATCAATACTTATGTTCTTTGATTTGATGTTATTGTTGTCTTTAGAAGGTTAATTGATATATTGCGTGAATGATTGTAAGTGTTTATGAACATATTGAACTAATGTGATTTTTTAACCTTCTAGGTATGGATGTCTTTAACAATCCAACACGCACTCATGTAGGCAAAGATGGTAATGCTAGCGCGCCATCCGCGCAGACTTTGATTTGATGTTATTGTTGTGTTCAAATTTTGGGAGGCTAATTGATATATTGCGTGAATGATTGTGAGTGTTTGTGAACATATTAAACTGATGTAATTCTTTGACCTTCTAGGTATGGCTATTTCTAACAAGTCAACACACACTCATGGAGGCAGAAATGGTAATGCTAATGTGCCATTCGTGCAGACACTGATCTAGACCGTTCAAGTCACATTCGACAAAGAAGCGAAAGACCATTGTAGTTAAAGGAAAGGGTCAAGCCAATAAGACAGCATAGCTGGAGTCTGATGTCAACTCATCCAATGATGATGACAGGCCTATTCCACTATCCAAGGGTGTTGGGGAGCAAGTGTCCAAGCAGAACGAGCTGAATAGGAGGATAAATTTGTGAGTGAGGATGCCTGAAAGCTATGGGATGCAATCCGGCAAAAACAGGTTAATTTACAATTGCTTGAGAAGCCTCTTCATATTGATGCCACGAACAAATCCTGCCCAACGATCATGGTAGAAATTGAGAAAAGAGGTTGAATGCGCTTTGCAAAAGAACCTAAGGGCAAGGAAAACTTATCCTCATTAGAGAACTGTATTCTAATTGGGATTATACCCAGGGAGACATCGTCTGGCTTAAGGGTATAGAAGTGGATATCTCAGCTCAAGCGATCAACAAGCACTATCAAGTTCCTCCGTAACCTATGTCTAATTATTGGCTCAAGGAGCAACATCTGAATTTGTCACGTATGCTAGAGGTGTTTTTTGATAAACCAAGCAACACGCATTGGGTTAAGAATCAATCAAGTGACTATGCAGCCTTGCCCAAGGTGTTCATGAACCAAGATGCCAAGGCTTTGCTCAATTGGACTATCAACCGTTGGATGTCGGCTACTCATAAGATCGATATTATATGAGATTGTGTGTTCCTTATTTATGCTATATTGAATGACATCTTTGTGGACATTAGCGAGATATTGCATTGTCAGATGCTGAAGTCACGTTCCAACATGAAATAGACTTTATACTTTGTCAACACCCTGACTGTCATGCTAGCTCATTACTAGTTGAACAAGAAAAGTGATGAGAATGTGGTAGATACAGAGTCAACATTCCATGACATGTGTGTTGTCCTGGATTCGAATAAGGGTCGTGCCCAAAAAGAGTCTAATAGAGACCGCATTAAGGCTTTAGAGGGTGAAATTTAGAAACTGAGGGAAGATCTCAAGGTGTCAGAGAAGACTAGGGATAAGTGAATGCATATGATTGAACTTTTAAGGGGATCCAAGAATTCTAACCCGACATAAGATGTTAGCATTCAGATTGATCTTGCAGAATTAGAGATGCATAAGTTGAGTGTTGTATTTGTTGAAAATAATCTCACTAGATGAAATTTATGCTCCAACACTGAGAGAAAGATATTCCAAGCTTGCAACATCTTTTGGTGGATAGACTTTTTTTTGTGGAGAAAATATTATATATGTTATTGCTATTGACAAAAAGTTAGACTAATGTGAAAGTAATTATTATGATTAATTAGTGCATTGGTAATTATGCACCGTCATCTGTTTTGGTTGTTTAGAATTTGTATCGGTCAATAGTTGTTCTTCGCTAGCAGATAAAATTGATAAGTTATGATATGTTGAAAGTTGTACCTTAGTGTTGACACCTAATTTTGACCCTCCACGATAAGAATTATTTTGTGAGCTTCTTAAATTCCGAACGATTTGAAATAATTGACCTTATAAAATTCAAAATATTTTCAACTTTGTTTTATGTGATTTTGTCACTTTTTGGAACTTTTAAATAATATATATATATATATATATATTTATATTATTAATTAGCATATTTTATAAATATTTGGAAACCGCTTCAAAAAGATTTTGTTTTAATTAAATATTTGGTTAATTAGTTTAGTGATGTCGTCACTTTTGAAATTCTTAAATAATATATATATATATATATATATTATTATTAATTAGCATATTTTATAAATATTTGACAATCATCTTAAAAGATTTTATTCTAAGTATTCTATTAAAATTAGTTTAGTTTAAAGTGAGGGTTCTATTTTCTTATCGATTGGTTCATAACTAAGTTAGTTATTTTATTTTTTGTTAAGATTAAGAAGCTCCTTAATTAATTTATATAATTTCATCTTATTTATATTTAGCCAAATTCGCAAATGAGTTCAATTTGAGTAAAGTCGTAATCTCAAACCGGCCAATTACAATTCATTGAGACTAAATTAGTGATTTATTGGGCCATTCCAAAATACCAAAGTTTGGGCCATTTTCCCTCACATTCCAGTAGCCCACTACCTCAACACATAAGACCCAAATCAGCCCCATTAATGCCCCCACCGACCCAACTCACACCCCCTTCAGCCCATTTATTTTTCCACTTCAATCCCAGCCCATTCCTAAACCAAACCCAATCCCCTGACCCGGCCCAACCCATATTTTCTAATCCCAAAAGAAAACCCAGCAAACAAACGTGCATCAGCACTCAGCAGTACCAACCGTCCCATTCCTTTTCCCTTCCAAACTCACGTTACAGCAGCAACCAAACGGAATGCCAACATCCCTATCCCCATTAATGTTGCAACAGCGGGACAGAGCATGCGTTTTTCCCCCCTTTCCTCTTTTGGAATGGGGTGAAAATTTCAAGAAAAGGTGCTTGTTTGAATCGGTGAAAGAATTCAAATTTTGAATTCGAAATCAACCCTAAATTTCTATCTGTTTTCCCCCCCTAAAATCGAACCCTATCTCCTTCTATATATTCCTTTGTTCGTTTCAGTTGAAAAGGGGGATTTTTTTTCGAGAAAAAAAAAATTGGAGAAAGGATCGAAAAAATTTTTTAGTCAAGAAAAAGGGATAAGATAAGTGAAATAGATAAGTTTCTTTGAGTCTAGAATAGACACAAAAATCAACAAGTATTTCAAGGAGCACCTCATTGCCAGCCTCTTATTCCGAACACGACCCTACCGCTGCTTGTTGGAATTTTCTAAGTTGTCGGTGGAGGAGTTGCTCATTTTCTGCTCGTTCTGTCTCGGTTCGGTGCCCGGAGAAAGGTAAAATTCCTCGTTCCTTCTTATTCCGTTCCAGAATCCACATTCTATATTTGGTTCTGTTTTGCGACCCTTATCTAGTTTTGAACTTCTTCGTTGTTGGGATTTTAGTATGTGTAAATATAGGCCTGATTAATTTCTTATGTTCTCGACTTTGAAATGGTCTCTGATTGTTCATCATAGTGTTTTATTACTATTATTATTATTTTATTTTATTTTTTTAAAAAGGGGTGAATAAATATTAACTTCATCTCCCAGTTGGTTCTTTTATTTATGTATCAAGAAGTATGAATCTTATACAGCTAGCTTGTGGCCTCATTGAATGTTTTATGGTATGAAGCATGTTGGAAATACACTGGTCCTTTTGTGGGTGAGGATGTTAATATTTTCTAAGTGTTTGTATTCATGTGTTTGGCCCGTTTAACATATATATATAATAAATTGTGGTCCATTGATTATAGTTATTTCAATCCTTGCAAATCTATGATCACTTATTTATTTTACCAAATTGAAATGCTTAGTGATTGGTTGGAACGTGTTGGCTTATTATTAATAGATTTATGATGCTATTTAGATTTTAGATATAATAATGGTGTTAATTTAGTCATTGGGTATACATAAAAAGCGATTATACGTGGATACAAATCTTTATGGTTTAATTTTGATTTATTAAATATTGTTGAGAATTTTAGCATCTCTTTTAATCTTCACTAGTCATGTGTCTGTTCATTATTAGAAAAATAAGCATGCAATATTTTTACTTGAAACGTGATGCTCATGTCAACTCATTTTATTGCAAATATTGTTTTATTTTATTTTATTTTATTTTATTTGATCGTTTCATGTTCTCTTTTAAATCTAAATGTGCAAGAGTATGATTATGTTTGTCCTTAGCTTAAGCCGTCATATTATTCCCTCTCCACATGAGTTTATTTCCTAACGTTTTTTTTTTTTGAATCCCCATTTTGTTTAAATTTGGCGGGGTTGAGTTAACAATAGACATGATCAATACTTTAGATAATTGGTTTGATTAGTAGTATAGATAAAAGCTCATCCTTTTGTTGTGAATAAACTAATCCTTTGTCTTTATATTTTTGCACATGTGAAACTTCATCCGAGTCCATTTGAACTCCACTCTCTATACGTGCATTTCGTGGATTGGGCATAATAGGCCCAATACTTCTTTCTATTGAGTCAGCAGGTCTGGAAATGGAAAATACATTTTGGAAAAAGCTAAAATCATGGCTGAAAATGGCACGTATACACTGATATACATGTTGTGTACATTGGTATACAGCTGGAAATGCAGTATACGGGTTTGAAAAATGAAAGTACAGGTTGCAGCGTCAAAAGGATTGTATATACTTGGTATATGGTCTGATATACAAGAAAACGGGTCAAAATACGACCCGTATGCAAAGTATACACTTGCTGTATCACGATTTTCAGGAGCGAAAATGGGTTGAAAGAGGCCCAAAACGCAGCAATAGGCCCAAATTGGAATATTCCCTTTCCCTCTCTTACTTACTTTATTTGTATTTGACTAACACTTTAATTATCTTATAGTTTTAATTTAATTAAATTCCCGAGAATGGTCATTTCATTTTATTTTCAAATTAAAGTAAATATTTTATTACTTAGTCTTTTTTTATTTTAACATTAGTCATGTTGATATATCACGAACTATTCTCCTTTAGAAAAGCCCCATTTAGTTCATTCCCCTTTAAGATAAATAAAAATGATAAAATGATAATTGTAATAATTAAATAAGCTAAAATAAATGAGTCCTTCTTACCTAGTTAAAATTTCAAAAAGTTGGTTTAAATAAACGAGTTTTTTTTTTACTTGGTTAGAATCTCAATAAAATTAGTTAAAATAAATTGAGTTCTTTACTTAGTTAAAATTTTAAAATAAATGAATTCTTTTACTTAAGTTAAAATTTTAAAATTAGTCAAAATCATTTTGGTCAAATCGTCGGTCAACCGCGAGTTAGCGGGCATTCCGAGGGCCTAACACCTTCTCGGAATGTACATTTGAACTCGAACCCTTTTTCAATTGATTTTGTCTGTTTAAGTCTTTTGATAAACATTATCTTTTCTTGATTTTTTACTAAAAATTAAGTGGCGACTCTGATCTTTTGGAAATTCGATTTCTCTTGAACTATAAGTTTTAATCGATTTTTCGAAAAACTCAGTCATTTTCCTTATACATATCTTTTTAAATAAAACAGAAAATGGCGACTCCGCTGGGGACTTAATTAAGTTCTAACCATAAGATTTGACTTGTTTGACTAAATTGTATTAATTGCTAAATTGTTTATCTGCTCTCAACGTGTTTAAATTATTATAATTGTCGTTGCATTCATGGCATCTTCCTATTATATGTATAGTATATTAAGGACGGTTTCTGCATAATCGCAGCCGGACTTTTTATACTCAACCCTTTTTTCGGAAGGATCGGCGATTTATTGGTACGTCACGCGTCCAATGGTTGTCGTGAATTTCAGCCTAAGTTGTCCACTTGGGTTCCCGGTCTTTCAAAGCCACTCCTAGTCAACTAGCGTAGAGCGAAACCAAATCCCAATTTTTAGCGCATTTTGAACTAGGTCGACCCAACATCCAAGGCGTGTTTGGCCCATTAAAAGCCCACCTTGTGTCTATTTGGCCCATTTGCCAATAAAAAGACAATCATATTTATGTGTTTTAATTAAAGGATGTATATGTCATTTTTAAACAAATCAATTATCAAGTGGGGGTGGGGGTGGGGGTTGACTTACCTTTATTTGTTTTTCTTGTAGAATGAATCCGACGTTTGAACCGTTGAGGACCCGAATGGTGACTATACCTGATCCTTACCTCCAAGTCTGGTGGAAATTCATGAACAAGGAGGATAGGAAGAAAGTTCAAAGACACATAGGCCATCTCCCGTCACTAATGGAAATGGTGGCTTACCCCGACTTGATTGGAACGATGGTAAAATTTTGGGACAACAACAACATGGTATTTCGGTTTGGGGAAGTAGAGTTGACTCCGACTATAGATGAAGTCCTCGCCAGTTACGAGAGTGTCGGCATGTGCAACAAGAGGAAACACCAACCCGATACTGATCTTCTCTTTCCAAAAGTATGGGATTTTGCCGAAATCAAAGAAAAATTGTCACTCGTCAAAGCTGAATGGATGGACAGGCTGCCCGGGTCAAATATTCCACTTCGGAAGTTGTATTATCGATTTGGACGCGCAAGGGCTTACGAGAAGTTCAAAGAAGAGTTTGTTTCGGAAGAAAAATGGAAGGAAACACGCCCCTTCGCTTTTGCGATATGTCTACTTGGGACAATGGTGTTTCCCCAAGGACCAAACTACACCATCCATCCAAGTGTAGTAATGGTTACTCATGCTATTTTTAATGGAGTAAGCTACGGGCCTGTAAGAAAGTACTACAATTTGGCTCCTATGATCCTTGCTGACATTTACAGGGCGTTGGATAGGTGTAAAAGTGGCACACGTTTCTTTCAAGGGTGCAACTTGATACTTCAATGGTGGATGATGAGACACTTGATCAAAGCTCATGATCCAACAGAACCAGATCGCTTGGAAAGACCGAACAGGCTCGAAAGTCACGATTGGTGGGTGCAACGTAATCATTTCAACAGGACTGGAGGCCAAGAATTTTGGTACCCAAGACTTCAGGGTTTGAGAGAGGAAAATGTGCAGTGGTCGATCCAATGCTTGGTAATAACAAAACAAATTGTGATCCGAAGCGGAAAGGCCCCCTACTTGATATTTGCTGGGTTGAGAGGAACTCGGCCATACGCTCCTTCTCGAGTACTTAGACAGCTAGGAGGGACTGAATGTTCTAGGGATTATAAGGAATGGTTGAAAAAGAGCCTCGCCGGTACTATCGAGCCTGGTCCAAATGTTCCCCATATTATTGCAGATGTTGGGGCCAAGCATCAAATCCGACTTCATCGACTCCAAGAGAAGTATGACAAGAATGAGTTGGACCATCAACGCCGACATTCAGAGGACGCCAAAGTCATAGCTCAGTTGAAGCAGGAGCTACGAAGAGCCAGGCAGTGTATGTCAGAACTAGATGATAGCATGGAGCAACAGATTCATTAGATGATAGCCTGGAACAACAAATTCAGTCGGTCGAGAAGTTCAGACATCAAGAAGGGGCTCGGTTGGCTAGAGATCACCTATGGGCGAACAGATATGCTATGTGGGAAGAGGTCAGCATAGCCAAAAGGAGCAGACTGGGTGAAAGATCCGGATGAGCTTGGAGTTTGTTATCATCCCCTGCGTGGGATTGCTTTATTGTACTTTGTCTTGTAATTTATTTTCCGAACTCTTTTCCCCAATTTTATGTTTGTCAAACATTTTTTAATACTATTAATGAGATATTTTGGGGATAATGAATTGGCTTAAAAAGACATATACATCCTTCAATTCGCTAGGCCTACCCTTGGCGCAAAAGGGTCACATGCATGTTTAGGACGCGATATTTGTCTGTTTACTTGTGTGCTTTGACTGTTTATGTGATTTTGCTGCTTTGGATGAGGACATTTTTAGCCCACTCCTTTCCAAAAATTTTCTGAATACTAGTCACTGCCAAACGTCCGACCAAAATTCCTTGAGTCTTGAGTTTCTCAGCCAGAAATAAAATCCCAATACCAAATCCTAAAATATTACTCTATCGTCTCAGGAAAGGTGAAATCGCTGCTAAGATGGAAAAGGGCAAGAATATCGAAGTGAAAACACCTTAGGAGAGTCTAAAGATGAAACTGCGTCGACTCAAACAATAGACAAGAGATCCAAAAAACCAGGAAAAGGAGAATAGAAGTGGAGTTTGCCACCGCAATCGCACGAACAGCAAATGCGGCACTAGACGCGGAATTGGCAGCAAAGATGACAAAATG
>NW_006239944.1:0-6342 GCF_000226075.1 Solanum tuberosum
GTAAGAAGACAAACAAGAAATATACCATAAGACACAACAATTTAATGTGGTTCGGTCAATCGACCTACGTCCACAAAGGAGATGAACAATCCACTATAAATATGAGAGTACAAAATATAGAGAAAAATAACCTCAACCAATTCACTCGAAATAAATGGGAGGTTCACGCAAGTGATAACGTATCACTTGTGACCCACAAATTCTCCCCCTAACAAAAACTCTCAAAACTCCTTGGACTACATTGTGAATGCTGATTAAGTTAGAAAGAGCAAGCCTTTATTTATAGAGTACTAAACCTTTTCCTACCAAAAAAGGACTAGCCACTCCTAAACCTTTTCCTAAAATGAAAACCTATTTATGGTAAGAAACTCGGAGTAATTAATATCCAACAAATCTCCCCCTTGGCCTGAATATCTGACAAAAATAAATTTGTCCACCTTCTGCACATAATCTTCAATAACTTGCATCTCCTCTTCATAAACTCCTTTGCAAAATCTATGCCTCAACACATAAAACCTCTCTGAAACAATTTCTCCAACAAAAATCTTTGTTATTGTCAAAAAGATTGCGGATAGAAGTACACCCTCCAAAGAACACCCAATTTTTAACCTGGTTCAATCATCGATTATCGAACCACTGAACCTGACTCCATCATTGAACCATTGGACCTAGCTACACCTAGCTCTGATACGACTTGTTAGGATCGAAAAAAACAGGTGTAATGCGGAAGCTAGCAAAGGAAACCTCGAAAGGACACAAGTAAGAAGACAAACGAGAAATATAGCATAAGACACAAAGATTTAACGTGGTTCAGTCAATCGACCTACATCCACAAAGGAGATGAGCAATCCACTATAAATATGAGAGTACAAAATATAGAGAGAAATAACCTCAACCAAATCACTCGGAATACATGGGAGGTTCACACAAGTGATACGTTTTCACTTGTGACCCACAAATTCTCCCCCTAACCAAAACTCTCAAAATCCCCAGGACTACATTGTGAATGCTGAATAAGTTAGAAGGAACAAGCCTCTATTTATAGAGTCCTAAACATTTTCCTATCAGAAAAGGACTAGCCACTCTTAAACCTTTTCCTGAAAGGAAAACCTATTTATGGTAAGAAAATCAGGGAAATTAATACCCGTTTTCACTTGTGACCCACAAATTCTCCCCCTAACCAAAACTCTCAAAATCCCCAGGACTACATTGTGAATGCTGAATAAGTTAGAAGGAACAAGCCTCTATTTATAGAGTCCTAAACATTTTCCTATCAGAAAAGGACTAGCCACTCTTAAACCTTTTCCTGAAAGGAAAACCTATTTATGGTAAGAAAATCAGGGAAATTAATACCCAACAATTATTAGGTTATTGGGCTTGCCCCTCTAGGTATGTTCCATTGACTCGGTCTTTTACTCAATGTATTATATCCCTTCATTATTACTAGCATTATCATGTTATATATCTTTGTTAGATACTTGTGTTGTGCTTTCCTTATTTACATGTTATTTTTACTTGCTTTATCGTTGGAGCTCGTAGGCATCAGGGAAATTAATACCCAACAATTATTAGGTTATTGGGCTTGCCCCTCTAGGTATGTTCCATTGACTCGGTCTTTTACTCAATGTATTATATCCCTTCATTATTACTAGCATTATCATGTTATATATCTTTGTTAGATACTTGTGTTGTGCTTTCCTTATTTACATGTTATTTTTACTTGCTTTATCGTTGGAGCTCGTAGGCCAATACCTACTGAGTACTGCTTGTTGGTACTTATATTACTTTTCTACACCCTGCAAATTATAATACGAGTTCTCACTATTGATTTGGATCTCGTGAGGAGCAGGTTTTGGGATTCAGATACTGGGTTGAGCTTCTGACATTCATAGTTTTTGATCTCCCTCTATTTTGTCTGAGACTAGTCTTTGTTTTACATTCAGTGGCAATTTCGTATATTATATTTTTAATGCCTTGTACTTTTATTTTTATTAGAAGCTCGACTACCGACTGATGTCAGGTCTTGGAGATTGTTGCATGTATATATCTTTCTACATTTCCCTTCTTCTATCTTGATAATGTTCCTCGTTCCCCCTTTGTTTTATTCCACGTGATAGCCCGTTACTCTTGGTTCCGATCTATGGGGTTAGGCTTACCTACTCGTTAGGTGTAGTAGATGTCATCATGACAAGAGAAATCAGGTTATGAAATAACACTTATATCATTGCTAGAGTCTCATTGGACTATGTGAGACTCACATTTTTTTCATTCACATTATCAGGTATCTCAAAAATATGGTTGAAAGTTGAACGCGCTATTTCACGTCTACTTTATCTTTCTGTGTTTGTAAAAGGGGTTGGATTCCCCACAGTACAGTCATAGTATGATTATCATGACCCTAATTTTGGGTCATGACCTTATTACCACTTATCATTCAATATTTATTATAGTAAATGTCATAGTAAGATATTAGTTTCTAATGATTGCATGTTCCCCCTTTGACTTAACCACCCGCTCTAAGCTAATCTTTTGTCTGGCACTTAATCAAGTTAGAATTTGTGCTTTCTTAAAATAAAATTAAGCTTACTAATAGGGTGCTAGTTCAATGTAAATAACTATTTAAATAAAATGCATTTCCATTTTCTTAACTCATAGTTTTGAACAATTTATATTTTAAAGGGTACTGATTGTGCCTCAATAATAAGATTGTTCAATAATGAAAAGAGTTCACCACATACTGACATATTTTGTGTAAAAGACACATGTTTTATATTAATCTATCTATCTATACTACCTTAAAAGCAAGAACTCCAAAACTCTCTTACTTGAATGTTAAATTATTATAATGCCCTCCGACTTAAAACACAATATTAGTATATCTTCTATATTATATTATACAAAAATGGTTTCCACCAAAATAGTTTGATCAGATGTATCATATAATTGACATCTAGGATTTAGAGTAGATAACAATTTGAAGTAAATTCTATAAGATAAACTTATGATTTCTGAACCAGACATATAATTATAACCATGCGTTTTAACATTTAATGTTAAGGCATCAAGTATATTAACATCAGAAAGAGATAACTGCAAATTGGTTGAGTATTAAAATATACGGGACCATAGGCCATCGTAGATTCAATCGAACTCATTAAAGACTGTCTGGAATTTAAATTTCTAGCGTCTCTTAAAGCTGCCAAAAACGTTTCAGGTATTCCCCATCAGAATTTCAGAAAATCATGAATGATGTTTTTAATCCATATTTGGATTTTATCATTGTTTATATTGAAGATATTTTAGTATTTTCTAAAACATTTGAAATGCATATTAGGTATCTTGATATTTTTAAGAAATTTGTTATACAAAATGGTTTGGTCATATCTAAACCAAATATGAGTTTATTCCAAACTGATGTTCGATTCCTAGGACATCATATTTGTCAAGGGAAAGTTACCCCTATTCAAAGAGCTATTGACTTTGCATAAAAAATTCCTGATGTTATTACTGATAGAACTCAATTGCAAAGATTCTTGGAAAGTTTAAATTACATATCCCCTTTTTATAAAAATCTTTCTCGCGATTTGGCCCCTTTATACAACAGACTGAAGAAGAATTATAAATCTCACTGGATTGATAGTCATACCACTTTGGTTAAGGATATTAAACTTCGAGTTCAATCCTTACCTTGCTTAGCTCTTGCCAACCCTGCTTGGCAAAAATTATTGAGACAGATGCGTCTAATATTGGTTATGGTGGGATATTGAAACAAATTAATCCCAATGATAAAAATGAATATCTTATCAGATTTCATTCTGGAAAATGGAGTGAGGCCCAGAAGAAATATGCTACTGTGGCCCCATGATATGCTTACCATTGTTAAGTATGTATTGAAGTTTCAGGTTGATTTATACAATCAAAAGTTTTTAATAAAAACGGATGCTCAATCTGTCAAATATATGTTTAATAAAGATTTTAAGCATGATGCTTCAAAATTAATATTTGCAAGGTGGCAAGCTCAATTAGCCCCTTTTGATTTTGAAATTCAATATAAAAAGGGAGTTGATAATTCTTTACCAAATTTCTTATCCAGAGAATACCTTCAATAAAATGCTTTACGAAGCCTTTTTTGATGAAAGAACTCTCATTACTATTCTGAAGGTAATTATATTACCAAGAGGTCTGAAAGGTCTTATTATTGAAAAACTTATTGATGATATTATAGAAGAAAATTTCGAAGATCTTCTTATACATGATTATCCAGAAGAATATTTGACCGATTATTACTCTGAATGATTAAAGATTGTTATGTATGCAGGATGGATCCACCATGGATTCACGCTAAAGGCAAGGGAAGGGGAAGATCATCCCAAGGACCGTCATATGGATCCACAGATAATTCACAATCTCATCAAGGATCGTCATACAGATCCTCATCAAACTCCCCAGTCATACAAGTGGGAAGAAGAACTTTGATAAATAAGAAGATTTCTTCCTAGAAAGAATCTTCATCCAGTTCAAGGCAATCTGTTAATTTGGAAGATATTCCAGAAGACAGTCCATTGTACGGTCACATGCAGGCATACTTGGCTGCTCAAAAGCAAAAAGATACTTTTGCTTCCATCACCAAAGATGATATTGATGATATCAAATCCTATAAAAAAATACAAAAAAAAAAGAAATGATATTTCTTTTAGAAAAATCTGAACTTCAGAGAAAAGATGAACCATGGAAGATATTCCAAAGGTACCTAATCAATGGATTGTATTATCCGAGTGAGTCATACAAAACTTGGTCATATTATGAAGAAATCTTGATAAGCTCAGGAAGTGCAGAACTTTAGCACTTCTCTGGTACAGGTTATAGCCCACAAGACAAAATTTATAACTTCTAAAAATCATTATTAAACAGATTATATCTGTTGAAGACTGGGGTATTTCTACTATGAAGGAAAGGTAGATAAGCCTCAACAATACTCGAATGAATTTCACGTATTGGGATTATATCCAAGCATTTGATAAAGTGCTTTATTATAATAATGACAAACATAAACACACCTGATTCATAAAGGTGTGCGCAAAGATATTTGCAGAGCCAATCCTAAATTGGTTTATAAATTGGTGGTCATACCACGGTCCTACAGTTCAAATTTTACATGAACAGTTCCTCAAGTTATACAAGGAATGGAAAATAGTGTCACCGAACCTAAACAAATTGTATCATGCAGATCATATCTGTTGGCTAGAGAAAATAGATCAAATCTATTTCTTTATTGAATTTTCAATACCGTGGATTCATAAATGGACTCCTTGTCACGCCCCGAGACTACCCCCGAGATGCGGACACGGGACCTAGGAGCCGTGGATCGAATGATGGTCTTTGCGGGTCGTTTATCTTTTGCATCAGAGGCTGGGTAAAGGGGGCCTCGATCCACGGACACATACCACAGACTGTGGTTTGACCTACTGACCGTGGGTCTGTTCGTGGGTCGAGACTTAGCCAATTTTTTGAGCTGGATTTGGGGAGGGGTTGCAGTTGTGAACCATGGCCCACCAACACGGGCCGTGGTCTGACCTACGATCCATGGATGGCAACCATGGGTTGCACCTGCAACTTCTCAAAATCTATATTTTGGTCTATCTAGGATACATGGTGTTACATTATCTCCTCCTTGAGAACATTCGTCCTCGAATGAAGACTAAACTAGCTGAAATAGAGGGAAAGAGCTGCAATCCTTACCACTAAACACTGAGAACTGAATTTCTGACTGAACTGAGTTCCAAGAACATGCAAATATGCTGAAAATGCAAGTACAAACTGAAGGAACATGATCCTAAGACTGAATATACGCATTAATGACTGAAAAATTAAAGAGGAACTATTACCTCAAGCTGGAATGGAATTGGAAGGAAAGAGGTGAGGATACTTGGCTTTCATTGCCACTTCTGCTTCCCAAGTAGCTCCCTCTATAGACTAACTCCTCCACCAAACCTTGATTGAAGCGACTTATTTGTTTCTCAACCTTCTAACTTGACGATCAAGGATCTCAACTAGTACATCCTCATAAGAAAGGCTATCTTTTATAGCCACAGTCTCTAATGGCACTACAGATGCTAGATCACCTACACACTTCTTCAAAATTGAAATGTGAAAGACTGGATGCACTGCTGCCAAATCTGCTGGCAACTCTAACTCATAAGCCACTTTACCAATCCATTTCAACATCAAGTAAGGGCCTACATATCTGGGACTGAGCTTCCCTTTCTTGCCAAATCTCATCACCCCCTTCATAGGTGACACTTTCAAGAAAACCCAATCATCAACTTGGAACTCCAGTTCCCT
>NW_006239944.1:6766-7993 GCF_000226075.1 Solanum tuberosum
CGAAGTCTACCATTTCTAACTCTACAAGATCTGCTGAGGTGACTTTCTGAGAGACTGTGACAGGGCAATTTCTGTATACCCGTCTAGCTATAACTGGGTCACCGACTGGAGTAGAGACTAAGAAGGGTTCTGAAAGAGTTTCTGTGCTAACACTGAATTGGACTGATATGTAAAGAGTTACAAAAGACAAAGTAGCCCGTGGATCTAACAATGCATAAATATCAAGATCGAAGACTCGTAACGTACTAGTGACTACATCAGGAGAATCTTCCTGATCTTGACGAGCCTGAAGAGAATAGAGCCTATTTTGGCGTTATCTGCCACCAATACCAGAAGAGTTACCCTGCTGAGTCGGGCGACCTACTGGTGCTGCTGAAGTTGTAGACTGAGCTCTACCATTATTTCCTCCTTGACCTTGTCTAGAAGGATAATCCTTCAATCTATGACCAGACTGACCACACCCAAAGCATCCTTTCTTACCTGCAAGGCACTTGCCCGGATGATTCTTACTATATTTCGGGCAAGTTGGTAGGTTTTGGTGCCTGAAACACTACCTTGAGACTTAGAGCCTGGCGCCCTACTTTTCTGATCATTACGGAACCTGGGGGATGGAACACTAGCTGATAAAGGTGCTGGAGTCGAAGACTTCTGCTGAAACTGCGAGCGATTTCCACCACCCGATTTCTGTTGGGAATACTCGTAGTTACCTATTCTTGCTTTCTTAGTCTCCTTAGTATGTTCCCTAAGCTGAGCATGAGTCATGAGCCTTGAGATGTTCATGTCTCCCAACAACATAACATTCCTGCACTCGATCTTCACTAAGTCTGACAGTCCATACAGAAACTTATTCATCTGAGCCCTGGAATCAGCAACCATGTGAAAAGCATACCTGGAGAGTTGGTTAAACTTGAGCCCATACTCTTGGACAGTCATGTTACCCTGCCTCAAGTTCATAAATTCCTGGGCCCTTGCTTCTCTCAACTCTATGGGGAAAAACCTGGCCAGAAAGGTTTCGCTGAAACAATCCCAAGTAATAGGAGCGACATCTGTACCCCTGTTCTCCTTCCACTGAGTATACCAGATATGAGCTACATCTTTCAGTTGGTAAGATGCTAACTCAACCCGATCATTCCCAGTGACCTGCATCACCTCAAAGATCTTCTTGATCTCATCCAAGAAATTTTGGGGATCTTCACAAGTCTGCGATCCTAAGAACTCAGGCGGATT
>NW_006239944.1:9868-24585 GCF_000226075.1 Solanum tuberosum
ATTCACAGGAGCTTGAACCCGCTGATTGTTCTGGTTAGCGACACTCTGAGCCAACATCTGAATGGCATTCCTGAATTCAGCATTTGAGACTTCCTGATCCGGAACTGGAGAAGCTGCGTTTGCGTTTCTGGCATTCGCATTCCTGGCATCAACTCTACGAGGAGGCATAATCACTGAAACGTAGAATGTCGAGTTAGAACAGAATTAGATCAAACCTTACGCACGATAATAGTAACAAGTAAATGAAGATTTCCTAAAACACTTTGTAGCCTCCCTCTCATTAGATGTGGTGCGCAGCATGAAAATGACTCTACTTAGTGCGGCTTTTTAGACATCCTAGGACACTTAAACCTAGTGCTCTGATACAAAGTTTGTCAAGCCTTGAGACTACTCTCAAGACGCGGACACGGGACCTACGGGCCGATCGTACTGGTTGGCTGTCGTTTGCATCAGAGGCTGGGTAAAGGAGGCCTTGATCCACGGACGTAGACCACAGACCGTGGGTCTGTCCGTGGGTCGATACTTAGCCTATTTTATGAGCTGGGTTTGGGGAGGGGTTGCAGTGGTGAACCACGGACCACCAGTACGGGCTGTGATCTGACCTACGGTCCGTGGATGGCAACCGTGGGTTGCACCTGTAACTTCTCAAAATCTGCATTTTGGTCTATCTAGGATACGGGGTGTTACATCCAAGTTTGTCACACCCTGAGACTACCCTCGAAACGCGGACACGGGACCTAGGACCACAAGTGATCCCAAGGTAACCCTGCTGGCCTGATCATGAGCATACTAAAGATAATAAACTGATGTGGAAACTAAATCAAAAATAAAAATGAAAAGATGGGGAATAACAATATACCATAACTGAGATAAATGATAACTGATGAGTTTAATACAAAGGTGATATTAACTCAATACTAAGCTGAATCTAACTATGTTTGAAAATAGCCTCTAACTGACTAGAAATGCTGGGACAGGCCGCAGTTAAGTCTAGCAAAACTAAAACTAAAGGACTAAAAATAATACTGAAAAGAGACTCATGACTATTGTCCTCGGAGAATGACGACTCACCGCTGATTCTGGTGAACTGGAGATCGGGAACCAATCTAAGCGTGATCTGGATGCTGAGAACCTGAACCTATATCACGAAAAGATGTAGCGCACATATGCATCAATACTTGAAAGGTACTGAGCATGCAAGATAGAATACAACTGAAATAACATATAACTGAACAAAGCAATTAAGCAATGACATAATCTGAACATGATATAGATACTGAATGTAGAGATAACTGAATGCAGTGACCAATTTATAACATGCTGAAACTAAATACTGGATATATTGATAAATGGTCAATGTAATAGGATCTGACGAAACTGTGGGAGCTACTAATAACCGATAGTAAAACCACATGAGCTAAATGTGGAGTCCGATGTATACGCCCCATCGAGAGGACCCAATATACCCTGCCAGAGGTACAGATGCATGCTGGCGTGATCATTGAAATGATGCTTACAGATGGGATTTACAAACTACGTGGCTAGTAGTTCTGGGACTATTTGGGTACGTTGAACCCTAGTCCAACTTGATATTATGCTACTCCCAATGGATTAAGTAATTAACACATTATGACGAAATTTTTGTAAGTTACTGGATAGCTCGAACTGAATATGCAAACTGAGTATGCAACAATTAAACTGATATTGATGCATTAATAACTGAGGCATGTATAACTGAATAACTAAATTATCTAACCTAGCATGTATAATTCAAGAACTAAAGAATTACATAGCTAGGGTTCTGAAATTCATCCAATAAACTGAATATTAACATACTAATATGATTTGGATCATTCTAACAGCTAAGAATCCAATAATTCTAACCTTCAAGAAACCCTAGGTCTAGTCATAATAAGAGAATCAAGAAACTGACTGAAAACTAAGGAACTAATGGGTGAAAGGAACCCACTAGTGAAATCCCACATACTGGTGACGAATTTCACGGAGAAATCCTTCGATTTCTGGGCTGGAAATGAAGAAAACTTGTTGCATTCTTGAGTTCTTTCTCCTCTTAGCGTTCTAATTTCCTAAGTTTTGATTAATGATTTGACTTAGGTAAGTTCTAGTTATGTTTCTAGGCTTAAATTGACTAAAACCTCATAATTTAGGTTCTAAACGACGTAGCTTAGGGGTCCAACGAAATAGGAAAAGAACAAAAGACCCATGACTTAACTGCTGTCGGAGTAGATCGACGGACGGGACCTACGGGCAGTGGATCGAATGACGGTCCGTGCTGGTCGGTCGTCGTTTGTACCAGAGGCTGGGTAAAGGGGGCCTCGATCCATGGACACAAACCACGGTTCGTGGTCTTACCTACGGACCATGGGTTGCAGTGGTGAACCACGGACCACCAACACGGGCCGTTGTCTGACCTACGGTCAGTGGACGACAACCGTGGGTTGCACATGCAACTTCTCAAAATCTGCATTTTGGTCTATCTAGGATACGGGGTGTTACACTCCTAAAGTAGGTTTCACGGAGGAAAATATTCCTTGCCTATGCAGGACCTATTACAATATCTTTTGGGACAAACTAATGAAACAAGATCCCAAAACAAAATAATTAATTGGTCAAGAGCTTTTGGATATCATCAACGAAAGAATAAAGGAATATAAGAAAATTCCTCAAAAAGGAATCATTGATAATAACTTATTAAGGCATATTGCCAGAAGAATCACCTTTCAAGACGAAGATTAAGAAAGTATGATTAATGATTATCTAGAGGAAGTAAAAAGAAATTTACTTCAAACCAAAACCCGGATCGATAAATCACACTTCAATGTGGATTGAAACAGGCAACGATGATATCGCGGAAGAGTCGCAGCAGGCTGAAACATAAAATATATTGTCTACTACCGAACTACAAGATGCAGAAGAATTCTTGCAACAAATGAAGGCCATGGATAAGAGACATGGCAAAGAAAAGACATAAAGAAGATGGCACCGTTAAAGCTTGAGCCCACTCAACAGTAGATACATTGTTGCCCTGAGCCCACTCAATAGTAGAAATAATGTTCATTAACAGTAGATACACTGTTTAGGGACCCTGATAGTGGGACCCCTTTTACTGTACATATATTCCTTCTGATTTTCTTTTTGTCTATAAAAGCCTTAGTTTTTCTTAGAAGAGAGGCATCAGAAAATAAACACTCTCTCTTATAGACTAGTTGTAAATCTTTGTAAAGCCATCCCTTTGTAAGCACCGTTCTGACTATAATAAATATCCGGTCAGTTCTTCACATCTTGGACTTTGGTGACGACCATCTTTATAAGGTAATTTTATTTTTAGTCTTCTTTTAGCTCTGTCTCTCCTAGCCAGGACTATGTCTGGCTAAAGATCTCATATCTATGTTGAATAACTAACTTCTCTCTTATATAGACAATGAATGATTAAAATATAAATGAATTTTTGTTATGGGTTCTCGACTTGGTTCTGAGATCGAGGTATAGTCGGATCTAGAACTACTCTTATTGGCTTTGCCTTAGTGGCTCTGTCTGGTCAGCCGTGGTTCACAGCCCGATAGGAGTTGAAAAAGGGCGCCTTATACCCGGTTAGAACTATCAGACACATGGGCTCAATAAGGTGTATGTATTAGATCCTTGACAGACCCTTTTCTCAGGTAAAATAACATCATGCAGTCCGAGAAGCTATATAAAAATTCTTGTGTATTTCAATTCTTCTGTAGTGCGGACTAGCGCTAACATAAGGATGCTGAATTGCTAGATCTGTCTGGGCGGAATACCGCCAGGTCGTCGATCCTGTAATCTGGTATCTGCTTCTATTAGTATTGCTAAAATTAATAAACTTATTACTCAAAATAGTTTTTTGAGCTTATATGTTAAAGTTTTGGGTGATCATATTAGCTCTCTTGATAAAAAACTTGATGAATTAACTATTTTAATAAAAGGTATAAAGGCTGATATAGCTAAGACAAATGTTGCTTCTACTTCTGAAAGCAAAGACGAGGTCGTTCCTATTCATGTTCAAAGACCTCCTGAGTTTGAAGATTTTAAATTTGGATCTTTATATGATTTGGAAGAGCTTCTTGATAAAAAAATTTATGATTTAGGTTTTAAAGAGCTTATTGATAAAAAACTTTCTGGTTGAAAATTTAGGCCTATTGATTTATCACAAGATTTTGCAGATAAAATGGAAACTACGGGTGATTTTAAAAATTATGTTTCCTCAGAGTTTAATAAACAGAGGAGTTATCCCAGAAAAAATAGTGGTTATGCTACTAAACCTAGCTTTAATACTTATTATTATTCCCGTCCTACACCTCAAGATGTTTTAAGAGAGGAACGAGATTGGAATCAGATCAATATGTCTTATAGTGGTTCCAAAATTTATGAATGGAATCTTGATGGCTTGACTGATAGAAAGTTAACTATTCTTGTTCATAGAATGCTTATGTATGCAACTATCTGTAAAAGTGTTAAAAACACAGATATGACTATTTGCAAAATAATTGTTGTAGGTTTTACTGGCCAACTTCGAGGCTGGTGGGACAACTATCTGAATATGGAAGAGAAAGCCTCTATTATAAATGCGGTGGCTACTGATGATGGTGTTGATAATCTGGGCATGGCTTTAGTTAGGAACAAAGAAGATGTTGTTTATACCCTTGTCCTCACCATTTTAGAACATTTTAATGGTAGATTTACCAATCAACATGAGACTGTCTGTACTCTCCTTAACAGTCTAAGATATTAGACCTTGGGAAATTTCAGATGGTACAAAGACACCTTCTTTAATAATGTTATGGAATTACCCAAAAATAAAGTGGGGCATTGGAAAGCTAAGTTTATAGATGGCCTTCTCCCTTTATTTGTCGAAAGAGTTCGAAAAGCTCTAAGAGGTAGTCATGGTGAAATCCCTTATAAGGATTATACTTAAGGAAAGCTTATAGGAACTTGCACTCAATAAGGTTTAAACTTGTACAACGAACTGCAGATGTCTAGACAACTTGGTCATATAGCCCCTAATTGTAAGTTGAATAAGTTGAAAACTTTGGAATTGGATGGAAAGACCTATGAGAAGATTTATGGCTTGTTATACACCCTAGGTTTTGACGACGACTATGAATCTGATTCTGGTTCTAATATTGAACTGCTTGATTTATCTGATAATGATAAATATTGTGATAGCCCTTGCACTACCTGCAAAGGTAATACTTGCCACTGTGAAGATGATGAAATTTATAAACTTCAATCGCAATATCAAGACTTCAATATGAACACAATCACTTCTGATAATGTGATTGAACTTTTAAAGGAAGTTATTGATAGCAAGCTTCGTGAAAAAATTATTAATCTGGCTACTTCTAACGAAGCCAGTTCAAGTTCTTCTAAACCTTTTGAAAACAAGAAGAATGATTTAAATGATTTTGAATATTCCGCACCTTACTCTTTAAAAGAGGTTGATGATCGTCTTATAAAAAGAAATGTTTTTCCTGAAAAAGATTCTTCTTTCGATGATTTAAAGATTGAAATTGAGAGTATAAAAAGAGAGATTAAATCTCTTAAGCAAAATCAATTGATTTCTGATCATAGAATTACTCAGATTGAGATGCATAATTCTGCAGACAGGTTTCCCAAAAATAAAGGTATTTCTAAAAATCATATTGAGAAAGAACCTATTAATCTTGATCCTAAACAGGATATGTTTTTGGGAATGATGTAAATTATAACTGCTCATAAATGGTATGTTAAATGTGCTATTTTGATTGATAACAATTTTTCTATTACAAACATTGCCATTATTGATAGTGGTGCATATGTTAGCTGTATTCAAGAAGGCTTAGTGCCTACAAAATATTTTCAAAAAACTACACATAAGGTTAAGTCTGCATCAGGACATGCTTTAGATATAAATTATAAATTGCCTAATGCAAAAATTTGCCAGAATAAAGTTTGCATTCCTCATTTCTTCTTTCTAGTAAAAAATCAATTATATCATCCAATTATACTTGGAACCCCGTTTATAAATGCAATTTATCCTTTTACATGTATTGACTCAAAAGGTTTTTCTGCCACTTATAAAGATAATGAATTTACTTATTTTATTGTTACAGATCCAGTAACTAGAGATATTAATGCTTTAATCAATATGAAGCAGAATCATATGGATTCTTTACAATTAGAATTATTTAGTATGAATATATTCGATTCTCCGAAGTCTACTAAAGTGAAGGAAAAAATTAAATTAATTTCTGAACAAATTATTGTTGATATTTGCGCAGATCACCCCAGTGCTTTTGGAATAGAAAAAAAGTACATTGTAACACTTCCATATGAAGAAGACTTCTTTGAGAATGATATCCCTACTAAATCTCGGCCCTGCCAAATGAACGCTGAGTTAGTAGAGTTTGCAAAAATGAGATTGATAATGTTTTGCAAAAGGGTTTGATTAAACCTTCTAAATCCCCTTGGTCTTGCACATCCTTCTATATTAATAATGCTGCTGAACGGGAACGAGGTGTCCCTAGATTGGTTATTAATTATAAGCCTTTAAACAAGTATTTAAAATAGATTAGGTATCATATTCCAAACAAAAGAGATTTATTATCCAGATTATATGATGCCAATATATTTTCAAAATTTGATTTAAAATCAAGATATTGGCAGATCCAAATCTTTAAAGAGCATGCTTATAGAACAACTTTTAATGTTCCATTTGGGTAATACGAATGGAATGTTATGCCATTTGGTTTGCCCAAATGGAACATTAAAATCTGTTCTACAGGCATGCTCTTTAAAGATTTGGATCTGCCAATATCCCGATTTTAAATCAAAATTTGAAAATATATTGGCATCATATAATCTGGATAACAAATCTCTTTTGTTTGGAATAGGATACCTAATTCATTTTAAATACTTGTATAAAGGCTTATAATTAATAACCAATCTAGGGACACCTCGTTTCCTTTCAGTAGCATTAGTAACATAAAAGGCTGTGCAAGACCAAGGAGATTTAGAAGGTTTAATCAAAATTTCGATGGTAGGATTTGTATTCAGTTTTTTGATAATACTTATGCACCTCATAAGCAGTCTTTTTCTAATAACAGGTTAATGCCTACTATGAATCACAGTTATAATAGGCATTCTTTATCAAGTCGTAGACTTTTGCTTGCTATTCATCATATTTTCCCTATTGAACTATTCACAATCTCATCAAGGATCATCATACATATCCTCATCAAACTCCCCGGTCATACAAGTGGGAAAAAGAACTTTGATAAATAAGAAGATTTATTCCTAGGAAGAATCTTCATCCAGTTCAAGGCAATCTGTTAATTTGGAAGATATTTCAGAAGACAGTCCGTTATACGGTCACATGCAAGCATACTTGGCTTCTCAAAAGCAAAAAGATACTTTTGCTTTTATCACCAAAGAGGATATTGATGATAGCAAATCCTACGAAAAATTACAGAAAAAAGAAATGATATTTCTTTTAGAAAACTCTGAACTTCAAAGAAAAGATGAACCATGGAAGATATTCCAAAGGTACCTAATCAATGGATTATATTATCCGGGTGAGTCATACGAAACTCGGTCATATTATGAAGAAATCTTGATAAGCTTAGGAAGTGCAGAACTTCAGCACTTCTCCGGTACATGTTATAGCCCACATGAGAAAGTTTATAACTTCTAAAAAATCATTATTAAACAGATTATATCTGTTGAAGACTGGGGTATTTCTACTATGAAGGAAAGGCAGATAAACCTCAACAATACTCGAATGAATTTCATGTATTGGGATTATATCCAAGAATTTGATAAAGTGCTTTATTATAATAATGACAGACAAAAACACACTTGGTTCATAAAGGTGTTCGCAAAGATATTTGCAGAGCTAATTCCAAATTGGTTTATAAATTGGTGGTCATACCACGGTCCTACAGTTCAAATTTTACCTGAACAGTTCCTCAAGTTATACAAGGAATGGACAAAAGTGTCACCGGACCTAAACAAATTGTATTATGCAGATCATATCTGTTGGCTAGAGAAAATAGATCAAATTATTTCTTTATTGAATTTTCAATACCGTGGATTCATAAATGGACTCCTGAAGTAGGTTTCATGGAGGAAAATATTCCTTGCCTATACATGAACTATTACATTAACTTTTGTGACAAACTAATGAAACAAGATCACAAAACAAAACAATTATTTTGTCAAGAGCTTTTGGATATCATCAGCGAAAGAATAAAAGAATATAATAAAGGGTAACTTTCCCTTGACAAATATGATGTCCTAGGAATCGAACATCAATTTGGAATAAACTCATTTTTGGTTTAGATATGACCAAACCATTTTGTATAACAATATTTTGTCTCCGCAATGGAGTTTGACCTTAATGATTCTTAATGATTCCACACAGTTACCCCTATTCAGAGAGCTATTGACTTTGCATCAAACTTGATGAACTAACTATTTTAATAAAAGGTATAAAGGCTGATATAGCTAAGACAAATGTTGCTTCTACTTCTGAAAGCAAAGTCGAGGTCGTTCCTACTCATGTTCAAAGACCTCTTGAGATTGAAGATTTTAAATTTGGATCTTTAAATGAATTGGAAGAGCTTCTTGATAATTTTTTTTTCTAATTTAGATTTTAAAGAGCTTATTGATAAAAAGCTTTCTGGTTTAAAATTTAAGCCTATTGATTTATCACAAGATTTTGCAGATAAAATGGAAACTACAGGTGATTTTAAAAATAAGGTTTCCTCGAAGTTTAATAAGCTCAGGAGTTATCCCAGTAAAAATAGTTGTTATGCTACTAAACCTAGCATGAATACTTATTATTATTCTCGTCCTACTCCTCAAGATGTTTTAATAGAGAAGCGAGTCTATAATCAGACCAATACGTCTTATAGTGGTTCCAAAATTTATGAATGGAATCTTCATGGCTTGACTGATAGACAGTTAACTATTCTTGTTCATAGAATACTTATGTATGCAACTATCTGTAAAAGTGTTAAAAACACAGATAGGACTATTTGAAAAATGATTGTTGCAGGTTTTACTGGCCAACTTCGAGGCTGGTGGGATAACTATCTGAATATGGAAGAGAAAGCCTCTATTATAAATGCGGTGGCTACTGCTGATGGTGTTGATAATCTGGGCATGGCTTTAGTTAGGAACATATAAGATGTTGTTTATACCCTTGTCCTCACCTATTTTAGAACATTTTAATGGTAGATTTACCAATCAGCATGAGATTGTCCGTTAATAACCAATCTAGGGACACCTTGTTCCCTTTCAGCAACATTTTTTATTAACATAAAAGGTTGTGCAAGACCAAGGGGATTTAGAAGGTTTAATCAAACCCTTTTGCAAAACATTATCAATCTCATTTTTGCAAAACTCTACTAACTCAACGTTAATTTGGCAGGGCCGAGATTTAGAAGGAATATCATCCTTAGAGAAGTCTTCTTCATAGGGAAGTGTTACAATGTGTTTTTTTCTATTCCAAAAAAGCACTGGGGTGATCTGCACAAATATCAACAACAATTTCTTTGAAAATTTATTTATTTTTTTCCTTCATTTTAGCAGACTTCAGAGAATCGAATATATTCATACTGAATAATTCTAATTGTAAAGAATCCATATGATTCTACTTCATATTGATTAAAGAATTAATATCTCTGGTTACTGGATCTGTAACAAAAGAATAAGTAATTTCATTATCTTTATAAGTGGCAGAAAAACCTTTTGAGTCAATACCTGTAAAAGGATAAATTACATTTATAAACGAGGTTCCAAGTATAATTGGAGGATATAATTGATTTTTGACTAGAAAGAAGAAATGAGGAATGCAAACTTTATTCTGGCAAATTTTTGCGTTAGGCAATTTATACTTTATATCTAAAGCATGTCCTGATGCAGACTTAACCATATGAGTAGATTTTTTGAAAATATTTTGTAGACACTAAGCCTTCTTGAATACAGCTAACATCTGCACCACTATCAATCATGGCAATGTTAGTAATCAAAAAATTGTTATCAGTCAAAATAGTACATTTAACATACCATTTATGAGAAGTAATAATTTGCATCATTCCCAAAAACATATCCTGTTTAGGAGCAAGATTAATAGGTTCTTTCTCAATATGATTTTCAGAAATATCTTTATTTTTGGAAAACCTGTTTGCAGAATTATGCATCTCAATCTGAGTAATTCTATGATCACAAATCAATTTATTTTTCTTAAGAGATTTAATCTCTCTTTTTAAATTCTCAATTTCAATCTTTAAATCATCGAAAGAAGAATCTTTTTCAGGAAAAACATTTCTTTTTATAAGACGATCATCAACCTCTTTTAAAGAGTAAGGTGCGGAATATTCAAAATCATTTAAATCATTCTTCTTGTTTTCAAAAGGTTTAGAAGAACTTGAACTAGCTTCGTTAGAATGGGCCAGATTAATGATTTTTTCACGAAGCTTGCTATCAGTAACTTCCTTTAAAAGGTCAATCACATTATCAGAAGTGATTGTGTTCATACTGAAGTTTTGAAATTGCGATTGAAGTTTATAAATTTTATCATCTTCACAGTTGCAAGTATTATCTTTGCAGGTAGTGCAAGGGCTACCACAATTTTTATCATTATCAGATAGATTAAGCAGTTCAATATCAGAACCAAAATCAGATTCATAGTTGTTGTCAGAACCTTTAAGAATAGTCTGTTTAACAATTCAAGGTTTTGAGGTACATCGACCTCTTCAAGTCTACAACTTTTAGTATAAGTATGATCTTCCCCTTCCCTTGCCTTTAGCGTGAATCCATGGTGGATCCATCCTGCATACATAACAATCTTTAATCATTCAGAGTAATAATCGGTCAGATATTCTTCTGAATAATCATGTGAAGAAGATCTTCGAAATCTTCTTCTCTAATATCATCAATAATTTTTTCAATAATAAGACCTTTCAGATCTCTTGGTAATATAATTGCCTTCAAAATAGTACTAAGAGTTCTTTCATAAAAAGGGCTTCGTAAAACATTTTATTGAAGGTATTCTCTGGATAAGAAATGCAGTAAGGAATTATTAACTCCCTTTTTATATTGAATTTCAAAATCAAAAGGGGCTAATTGGGCTTGCCACCTTGCAAATATTAATTTTGAAGCATCATGCTTAAAATATTTATTAAATATATATTTGATGGATTAAGCATCAGGTTTTATTAAAAACTTTTGATTGTATAAATAATCCTGAAACTTCAATACACATTTAACAATGGTAACCATCTCATGGGCCACAGTTGCATATTTCTTCTGGGCCTCACTCCATTTTCCAGAATGAAATCTGATAAGATATTTATTTTTATCATTGGGATTAATTTGTTTCAATATCCCACCATAACCAATATTAGACGCATCTGTCTCAATAATTTTTTGCCAAGCAGGGTTGGCAAGAGCTAAGCAAGGTATGGATTGAACTCGAAGTTTAATATCCTCAACCAAAGTGGTATGACTATCATCGAAATAATAAAGGAATATAATAAAATTCCTTAAAAAGGAATCATTGATGAATCTCCTTTGAAGAAGGAGATAAAGAAAATATGATTAATGATTATCTAGAAGAAGTAAAAAGAAATTACTTCAAACCATAACCCAGATCGATAAATCATACACTTCAATGCGAAGTGAAACAAGCAGCGATGATATCGCGAAAGAGTCGCAGCAGGCCAAAACAGATAATATATTGTCTACCACCGAACTACAAGATGCAGAAGAATTCTTGCAACAAATGAAGGCCATGGATAAGAGACATGGCAAAGAAAAGACATAAATAAGATGGCACCGTAAAAGCTTAAGCCCACTCAACAGTAGATACACTGTTGCCCTGAGCCCCCTCAATAGTAGAAACACTATTCATTAACAGTAGATACACTGTTTAGGGACCCCGATAGTGGGACCCCTTTTAATGTACATATATTCCTTCTGTTTTTCTTTTTATCTATAAAAGCCTTAGTTTTTCTTAGAAGAGAGGCATCAGAAAACTAAACACACTCTCTTATATATAGTTGTAAATCTTTGTTAAGCCATCCCTTTGTAAGCACCGTTCTGACTATAAATAAATATCCGGTCAGTTCTTCACATCTTGGACTTTGGTGACGACCATCTTTATATGGTAATTTTATTTTTTGTCTTCTTTTAGCTCTGTCTCTCCTAGCCAGTACTATGTCCGGGTAAAGATCTCATATCTATGTTGTAACTAACTTCTTTCCTATATAGACCATGAACGATCTGAGCTTATTAAAATATAAAGGAATTTTTTTATGGGTTCTCGACTTGGTTCTGAGATCGAGGTACAGTCGGATCTAGCACTACTCTTATTGGCTTTGCCTTAGTGGCTCCATCTGGTCAGCCATGGTTCACAACCCGATAAGGAGTTGAAAAAGGGCGCTTTATACCCGGTTAGAATTATTAGACACATGGGCTCAATAAGCTGTATGTATTAGATCCTTGACAGACCCTTTGCTCAGGTAATATAACACCATGCAGTCCGAGAAGCTATATAAAAATTCTTGTGTATTTCAATTCTTATGCAGTGCGGACAACCGCTAACATAAGGATGATGAATTGCTAGATCTGATTGGGCGGATTACCGCCAGGTCGCCGATCCTGTAATCTGGATAGCAAGCTTCTAACAAAGCTAGTTCAACTTCTTCTAAACCTTTTGAAAACAGGAAGAATGATTTAAATGATTTTGAATATTCCGTACCTTACTCTTTAAAAGAGGTTGATGATTTTCTTATAAAAAGAAATGTTTTTCCTGAAAAAGATTCTTCTTTTGATGATTAAAAGATTGAAATTGAGAATTTAAAAAGAGAGATTAAATCTGTTACGCAAAATCAATTGATTTGTGATCATAGAATTACTCAGATTGAGATGCATAGTTCTGCAGATAGGTTTTCAAAAAATAAAGGTATTTCTGAAAATCATATTGAGAAAGAGCCTATTAATCTTGATCCTAAACAGGATATGTTTTTGGGAATGATGCAAATTATTACTGCTCATAAATGGTATGTTAAATGTACTATTTTGATTGATAAAAGTTTGTCGATTACTAACATTGTCATGATTAATAGTGGTGCAGATGTTAGCTGTATTCAAGAAGGCTTAGTGCCTACAAAATATTTTCAAAAAACTACTCTTATGGTTATGTCTGCATTAGGACATGCTTTAGATATAAAGTATAAATTGCAGACTTCTTTGAGGATGATATCCCTACTAAATCTCGGTCCTGCCAAATGAGTCCTGAGTTAGTAGTGTTTTGCAAAAATGAGATTGATAATCTTTTGCAAAAGGGTTTGATTAAACTTTCTAAATCCCCTTGGTCTTGCACAACCTTTTATGCTAATAATGCTGTTGAAAGGGAAATAGGTGTCCCTAGATTGGTTATTAATTATAAGCCTTTAAACAAGTATTTAAAATGGATTAGGTATCCTATTCCAAACCAAATAGATTTATTATCCAGATTATATGATGCTAATATATTTTCAAAATTCGATCTAAAATCAGCATATTGGCAGATCCAAATCTTTAAAGAGCATGCTTATAGAACATCTTTTAATGTTCCATTTGGGCAATACGAATGGAATGTTATTCCATTTGGTTTGAAAAATGCCCCATCTGAATTTCAGAAAATCATGAATGATATTTTTAATCCATATTCGGATTTTATCATTGTCTATATTGATGATATTTTAGTATTTTCTAAAACATTTGAAATGCATATTAGGCATCTTGATATTTTTAAGAAAATTGTTATACAAAATGGTTTGGTGATATCTAAACCAAAAATGAGTTTATTCCAAACTGATGTTCGATTCCTAGGACATCATATTTGTCAAGGAAAAATTACCCCTATCCAGAGAGCTATTGACTTTGCATCAGAATTTCCTGATGTTATTACTGATAGAACTCAGTTGCAAAGATTTTTGAAAAGTTTAAATTACATATCCCCTTTTTATAAATATGTTTCTCGCGATTTGGATCTTTGAAATCTTCTTCTATAATATCATCAATAAGTTTTTCAATAATAAGACCTTTCAGATCTCTTGGTAATATAATTCCCTTCAGAATAGTAATGAGAAAATGTAATCTGATAAGATATTCATTTTTATCATTGGGATTAATTTGTTTCAATATCCCACCATAACCAATATTAGACGCATCTGTCTCAATAATTTTTTGCCAAGCAGGGTTGGCAAGAGCTAAGTAAGGTAAGGATTGAACTCGAAGTTTAATATCCTTAACCAAAGTGGTATGACTATCAGTTTATCTTTTGTAACTCCTTATGTTGCGAATAAGTTTGATGTTCTTCCTGAAAGACTTTGTGAACCCTTTTGTGTTTCTACACCTGTTGGGGATTCTATATTAGCAGAAAGAGTTTATCGTGATTGTCTTGTTTCTATCAATCACAAGAGCACCATGGTTGATTTGATTGAGTTAGACATGGTAGATTTCGATGTCATTCTAGGTATGGATTGGCTTCATGCTAGTTATGCATCGATAGATTGTAGAACTCGAATGGTCAAATTTCAGTTTCCTAATGAGCCAGTCTTAGAGTGGAGTAGTAGTTCAGCAGTGCCTAAGGGTCGTTTTATTTCGTACCTTAAGGCAAGAAAGTTAGTTTCAAAGGGTTGTAT
>NW_006239944.1:29917-31688 GCF_000226075.1 Solanum tuberosum
AGTATGAAAACTCAGTACTCAGAACTCAAGAACGCAAGAACTCAAGGATACTACTCATCCCAAGAATACTCAATTCACAGGGTTCATTTTGAAATATAGACATGAACGAATCAAGTCAAGAATCTTAATGCATAAAATATAACAATTCAATAATTAGGAATAGAGTTTCAAAAAGAAACAGGAACTCGAGAACTCAAAATCAATCTCAAGAATACTCAAATCTAGGGGTAGATACCTAGATTTCTCTTTTACCGATTTGAAAGTAGATGTAGGGCGTGAGGACGAACTAGTCCAATAATTTGATAGCCTTACATCCCTGAAAGAACAAGATTCTTGAAGAATCTTGAAGAACTTGATTGGAAGTCTTGAAACCCTAGCTTGAAGGAGAACAACTAAGAAAGCCGTTATTCTTGAATCAATTTCTTGAAATCTCTATGGCCAAGAATTATGATTTTCATTAGTGATTCATAATTGTATGGAGGAATTTGAGTTGGAAAGAATGAAATTCTTAGAGAACGACTTATCTTGAAGAAGATTCTTAAAAAAGATGGAAATAATCTTGAATGAAGTCTTCTACTTTGATTTTTCCTTAGGGTTTAGCCTTAAGGTTTGAGAGAGAAGAGAATGATGTATTAAGAGATGAAAATCTGATTGTTTTGGGTCCTTAATTAGTCAATTCGTTTAGGGGTTTCTTAGAGGTAAAAAGACAAAAACGACCCTTTTTAATGTTTTCCCAATGGCTAATTCGGCACTGCACTGTATCATGTTACTAAAATGGTCATAACTTTTTATTCAAAACTCAGATTGTTGTAAAATTGGTGGCGTTGGAAAGAAGATTCAAATAAATTTAATTTTATAGGTTATGGGCCACGTAACTCCTTATATTCTAAGAGATATGGTCATTTGAATTCAACCCAAAGAGAATATTAAATCAAAACTTAATCGGTAAGGAAAGTTTCAACTCAACTTTGTGTTAGGAGTTTCTAGTGACCTTAATTGATATCCAAAATCATTCCCAAACTAAAGAATTTACCTTTACACATATGGTAAATTTAAGAATCACCCGATACGACCTTACATGTAATTGAAGAATAGTTCGGGGTCTAACTTAGAAATTTTTGTGGTGTTACAAAAGGGATGTGACTTTTCCGAAGGGTTGTGTCTTTTCCAAAGAGTTATGACTTTTTCGATGAGCTATGACATTTTCGAATGGTTGTGACTTTTCTAAAGGGTCGTGCCTTTTTTGCTAATACACAATAAACATTATTTCATACTACCCGTTGTTGGCTATGAAAAGAGGGATTTCTTCATAATTTTGAACTACATTTGTCACGACCCGATTCTACACCCTGGAAGTGGTCGGCACTCAAGAACCATTGCTGGTCCCCAAGCGAATCCTCATCCTGGCTGACTACAAGCGGAAGACTAACTTAAGCATGCAAAGGCTTAAAAAACTGAATAAATATTCTTGAAACTTAAATAGAAAGCTTTAACTCAAAAGAAAACTCTGAATAAAATAAATTATTCAACTCGCCATAAAATAGGCAACTTAAGTCTTTATAACATTTAATAAAATAAATAATACAGATTTCTCAACTATACTGACTATCTATGAAGCCTCTAACTGATAAAGATGGAAGTCGGGACAAGACCCACGACATCCTAACAACTGATATAACTAAAAGGTAAATGAAATCCTCCGGAAGCAAGGAGGCTTACCATAACTAACTTGAACTCTCGAATGTATCAACGAAGCTCCTGTTGATGATCC
>NW_006239944.1:32046-32845 GCF_000226075.1 Solanum tuberosum
TGCTGTCAACTCTGTGTGTATGCAAGGATACAACATAACTCTGAAATGTATGTAAAAATACAAACAACTGTGTATATAAGAATAAAATAACTTCTGTGAGAGTTTCTCTAACTGAGAGCCATCACGTAAGAGCTATTGTGATGATACAACGATTTCCCTCACGCTGCCAGAGCATCCTATACCTTGCCAAGGGCATAGGACCTGAACTACTAAGTGGATCCACTAGTCTATGTGAAAAGGATTCATCTAAAAAGTATGACCCTTTTCTACCCATGATGGCTACATGGTTTATGGCGGCTCGGGGTTTTCTGAACCCTCCCCTATATCGGTGCTCAATACTACTCCCAAAATATACTATGTCTTTATGTTTTAAAAACATACTTCTTCTGTGATTTGAAATTAGTACTCAAAAACTTAGCTCTAAAGGCTATCTTGGAAATCAAAGTTTCCCCTCTTGCTTCATTTAGAAAGCGATTACTCTTTTCTAGAAAACTAGCCCGAAGGCTCCTTGGAAATCTCAGTTTCCGTTCTTATTTAAATGTGAAAACATTTTTAAAACTCATTTTGGGAATACATAGTCCCCATATACTTTTGAAGAAAAGAACTTCAACTTTACTCTTTACTAAACTCAAAACTTAGGTCTTAAAACAAAGTTAAAACGTTTGTAAAAGACTTTATAAAATATGGTTCATGCTGAATTATGGACATGAACGACTCAATGCAAGGTTTTATATAATCATAGATAGACCTCAAATACTTGGAACTCAAGAACTTCAATGATACTACTAATTTCAAGAAT
>NW_006239945.1:0-21108 GCF_000226075.1 Solanum tuberosum
TATTAAATAAATTATTATTAATTATATATATATTTAGTGCAAAAATCCGTAAAAAAGCGACAGACTAAGAGATGCAGTCCGTCGCTTTTTGTAAAGTAGTTTTAAAAATAATTATTTTAATTAAAAAGTGACGGACGACATCTCTTAGTCCGTCGCTTTTTTGGAGCGACGCTGTCCGTCGATTTTTCTTCCGTCGTTTTTAAGCAGTTTTTTAGTAGTGGTACTGCACATGATTGTAAAGTACTTGAGAATGCACTTGTTGAACCAACGTCACAATTTTCATTTCCGCCACATGGTAACTTTAAATTACATCCTTAGAATAAATATTATTTATTTACACAAAGCTGTCTCATTTACGTCACATATGCTTTTAGTAATTCTTTATAAAATGTTTGTTGGTAGATAAATATTATGTTGATGTTGGTTTCCGAAACACAAAAGGATTTTTAGCTCCATACAAAGGACTCCGCTATCATTTGTAAGATTACCGAGGAAGTGAAAGAGAGCCTCAAAATGCCAACGATCTGTTTAATTATAGGCATTCATCTCTGCGCAATGTGATTGAACGAACTTTTGGAGCTTGGAAAACTAGATTTAGAATATTGAAACAAGGCATGAACCATTATGATATTGATACACAAGTGAAAATTGTCATAACTTGTGCAGTGTTACATAATTATTTGCGAGAATATTAAAGTACTGATGAAATATTTATTGTCTATGAGCATGAAAATATAGTTGCGGATGATATTGACCAACAAATGGCTCAAAGTAACAATGTTGGTTCGTCTTCTCGGTCACATGATCGAGAAATGCAAGTTCAACGTGAGGAAATTGTTCGTATTACGTGGGAGGATTATAGTAAAGACTAGTACACTACAATTTATGTTCAATTTTTTTTTATTGAATTAAAGTTTGATGAAACAGTTACTTAAGTGGGAAACAAATACCTTTGTAATAATTTTATTATGCGATTTTATAAATTTTTGTTTATTTGGTAAGATTGAATAAATAATTGGGGCTATTTAAAAAGTTTTACAACTTATGAGATTCTTATGAGTATGAGAAAATATATAACACAAAAATTTCATATCGCATGTCCAAATAAAACTTCAATTTCAGCTCATGATTTCATATCGCATGGCAAAACGGGCCCTAAATTTCTTTTGAAACAAAGACTATTTATTTTAAAAAAATCATTACAAAGTGGATAATGAAGGAGAAGGGAGAAAAGGAAATGGACTTTTATATCTACTTGTAAATTGAATAGAAAAATATATTTATAATTTATTTTTACAGCGTTCATGTATTATTTTCTTATGAAAAAGATTAATCGACTAAAATAAAGTTTTTTAATACATAAAAATTTAAATTTCCTAAACAAAAAAGAAATAGTAGACTTATCAGGAGAGTTGGTGATACGCAAAGAGTATGAATTATATAATCACCTGATTTTCCAAGAAAAGTGAGTTGATATTTAAAAAATTAAAATGTCGAGGTGGAATGATGTTGACACACATCAATTTTTTTTAATTATGAAAGGGATGTGCCATTTTAAAATATGCACTCTCAGTTAACAGTCTTTATTGACTATGTTCTAATATTTCCCATAAATAATTTCAGAAATTTAAAAATTGATTTTGTTTTATGTCCCTATCAAATTGGTTTTAATTTTAATTAAGAGTGTATTTGGTAGGAAAGGAAAATGGTTATTTGAAATATGTTCTCTTTTTTTTTTTCATTTTTGAAAAATATTTTCACTAGGAAAACAAGTTCCTTAAAAATGAAGAAAATAATTTTTTTGATGGAAAGTAGGGAAAACAAGTTTTATCAATGACATTCTATGTTTACTGTATCATCCACACCCCTAATGCCCCCAACCCTTACTCATCCTTGACTATCCCACCCCGTCACCCTCGTTACCTCTGGTACCCCACTCCCAGGGGAGGACCCACATGGAGTCTGTCGAGTGCTCGAGCATCCATTAACTTCGTCTCAGAATATATATATCTATGTAGAAATTAATAGGTATTGTATAAAATTAACATAGAGCATCCAATGAATAAATGATTTGATTGGGCCATTGACTCTTGATGGGAGCTTAAGGCTCTTATAGTGTCACACCCCATTTTTTCGCACGGCGGTAAGGGTTTTTCCAATTTAAGTGACTGTATTGATTAAGAGATTATTTTATTTTTTTAGAGTCGCCACTTGAAATTGAGTTATGGTGTTCCAAGTCACCTTTTTTTAAATCCCTAACCAAAAGGAAATGACTCTTTATTTTGGTCTGCGAACCAGAAATTCAGGTAAGGAATTCTGTTGACCGAGGGGAAGGTATTAGGCATCTCTCGAGTCCTGTGGTTCTAGCACAGTCACTTTTATTACCTTATACTTATGTTAAATTATTATTACTATTATTTTGGATACATTATTATAGGCCTTGATTTGCTTATTTTTTTATTGTTGAATTTTTATTAGTCTGAACCTAGATGCGTAACCGCATTCTTGGTCTTGACATTTAGAGGCATAACTTCCTTTTTCTGTCGAGTACCTCACACCTAATAATCTCAATTTACACCTCTTGATTTAAATTACTAAAAATTAATTATTAAATAATTTGGTCAAGGTGCGCCACCGCATCCTTGAATTTCTTTTAAGTGTTTCAAAGAAGATGTGTAACCACATTCTTAATTGAAACCATTTTTAGCGTATCTAAATTTGCCTACAAATATTAGTCTGCCAATTTTTAAGCGTGAATCAAGTGGTGCCAAACTACCATCGACCACAATAATAATAATAATATTAGTAATAATAATAATAGATAATAATAATATTATTATTTCATCATAAACACGTGCACAATAGTTATTACTCACTGTTGAAATTTTCTTATTAGTTTTTATTTTATATATTTATTTATTAAAAAAAAAAACTAAGTTAGCACTCAAAAAATAAAAGCAACACCCATATTATTGCACAAAAATAACTTATCACTTATTTGAACACAACTCAACAGATAATTCATCAAAATTAATAAGGCACAAGCACCAAAACAAATAATCACAAGTTATACAATTTTATTTCTAAATTTAATGATATAAAAGGTTCAAACAAATTTCAATATTAGGAGTAGTGTAAGTGTATGTATATAGGTTGTGAGTGGGGGAGTGTTGTGGTCATGTTGTAGTGGGGGGAAATGTTTTTTATTTTTATTTTTATACTGTACGTGTGTGTGTGTTTTGGTGCAGATTTTTTGGTAGTGTGAGGGAGTGTGGGGTGGTAGTGTGAGGGAGTGTGGCGAGTGGGGGTAATGAGAGATGGAGGATATTTATTTTTAATAATTAATATAAAAATTATAATAATAAAATATTAGCTAATTATAAAAATAAAATAATAATTGAATAGCTAATCTAAAATTATAATTAAGAAATACTAGCTTATTATGAATCTTAATTTAAAGAAAACATATATTTTTTGTAACTTTTTATTTCTTTTTTAAACAATTGAAAATAAAATTTACCTTAAAAAGTGATTCTATTTTTGTTATTTTCAAATCTTTTAAAATAAACTTAACAAAATAAGATAAAAGTCAAAATATTTAGTTAGATTTTTATACAATATTTAAGCTCTAAAAATGGTGTAAAACTTAAGTTCGGTCAAAAATTACGTGTCTACATATAGTGCTGTTGAGTCTGAGTTCGAATCTCACTGTTAACATGTATTTTTTTTTATATTTTTGACTCCACCTCTTTCAGAGCACCCACAACCTTAAAATACTAGATTCGCCACTGCCCACTCCCAGCTCTATAATGTTATGTTAGATTGCATATAAATTTTCTTGAGATATAATTCTTTACTTACTTCTCAAATACTAAAATATAAGTAAAAAAACAACTTAATTTGTAAAAAAATATTTTCTAGAAAAGTATTTTAAGAAAAAATATAATATATTTTAGTTGCGTGAAATGAGTTTCAAGAATAAGAAAAAGTTGAAACTAATATTTGTCATCCTTTATGTTTCATTGTCGAATGGAGTTTGGGTCCATTTATAATGAAGGTACCTAAATGATGACACTAAAAAGGGCTAATTGGTTTCAACTTTTTCATCATGGACAATTGAGAAAGTTTCTGTTGATTATTTTGTGGATATTAGGAGAAATAGCATAGTTATAATTATAAGAAAAAATCACACTTTATAATTAAATCGCATCATATATTAAAATTATATTAAAATTGTATGATAGTTATATGATAAGTCAAATGAATTAAATTTTGTATGTTCTTTCAGTTGTATTAAATTTGTATGAAAGTTGTATACAATGTTGTCGTAGTTGTATTAAATTTTTAGAAATCAATACAAGCTTTATATAATTGTATACATGATTTATACAAAATCTATACACCTTACATACATGAAAATTGTGAGTGAAATTCTAATTCTCGAGCGAAACATACATATTTTATACCAATTTCATACACATTTTTTTTTTATGTTTTAGAGTGATATTTGGAACAAATTTTTCAAGCCTTCAGCAAGATTTTTGTATGTGTTTTGTAAAAATATTCTTGTTATGTTTTGCAAATTGATTTTTTTTGTTACGTTTGATAAATGTGAACCTAATTTTGTATATATAGATTTTTTTTTCCGTATTTTTCTATTATATAGAAGAGCCAAGATTGGAACGACCAATGACAATTTTGTAATTTTAATTTTATTTAAGGACAAAGTTTTTTTGGTAAATAAAATTTTATTAACCAAAGTGGAACATTACAAAGCAAATAGCAGACTTGGACAAATGAGCCCCAAGACTTACTTACTGTCTCTATTAACCTTCCTATCTCTTCCTAACAATATTATGGATATACATTTAGCTCTTGTAGTCTACTACTTAGCTTCCTTTGTTGGGATCCTCGACCATGTATTTCTCGTGTAATAAGCCTTATCATAACCTCCTCATCGCTCTTTTTGTTTTGGAAAATTCTGTAGTTGCGTTCCCTCCATAGGTGGTAAATCATACCAGCCAAAGTCATTATGTATACTTGTGCTGTACTATTCCTGCTTGTCATATGTTTGATTGCCCATTGTATTTCTCCTTGTCAATCCAATCCTATTATGCGTATTCCTTGCCAAGTCAACAATCTATTCCATATTCCAGCATTGAAAGAGCAACCAAAAAACATGTGATCAATATCTTGATCTTCTAGTTGACACATTGGACATGTCAAGACATTTGTTATCCCCCATTTTACCATTCTATCTTTTGTTGAAAGTCTTCTGTGAAGTGTGATATATGGCATAAAGATCTACTTGGGTGCCCCATAATTTGACCATACAAGTTTCCTCCATTCCATTTTCTCAGTATCTCTTCTCATCTTTCCATATACTTCTTTAATAGATCCATTTGTATTAGCCTTTGTTCATTATATCCAGCAGCTATTAAGTGTTTGTGAGCTTTAAATATTCTTTGCACTAGCCATGATGCTTGTTTTACCAGTTTTACCCAGATCCCCTCTTGCCCATAATAGCTATGTATCCATTCAATCCATAGTTTATCCTTCTTTTTGCATAGATTCTACAACATTTTACCAATGGCTACATTATTCCAGGTGAACACATCAAGAAAATACATACCTCCACTTGCTTTGGGCCAACATAACTTTTCATAGGCAATAAATGCTTTTCTTGAAGCCTCTACATTCACTGTCCATAGAAACTTCCTACGGATGCTCTCAATAGCATATATAATCTTCTTAGGTAGGGAAAATATTTGTGCCCAAAAAGTTTGGATAGAGAACAAAACAGTCTTCACCAATTGGGCTCTACCATCATAGGATAGGAACTTTGTGTTCGAACTTGTAACTCTATTCAACATTTTATCAATAAGAGGCTTGCATTTGACTTTATATTCTTTTGGTACTCAAAGGTACCCCCAAGTACCTGAATGGTAGTACTCATTTCACAAATTGCAACTCCCGTAGTATTTGATCTTGAACTGTTTGCTTCACTTCTCCAAAATAGACATTGCTTTTGTCCACATTTGCCACCATCCCTGATGCACTTGAGAACTCCATAAAGCACTTGTATAATTGTCTTACAGACTTTATATCACTCCTACAGAACATCAATAATTCATCAGCAAAACTCAGTTGAATTATTCTTTGTTCTTACACATGGGATGGTAATGGAATTCTGGAATAGCATGCAACTTCTTTAAGGTCTTTGTGAGATAATCCATAGCCAACACAAATAGGAAAGGTGACATGGGATCCCCTTGCCTAACCCCTCTTTGACCTTTGAATGATTTTGTAGGCTTTCCATTGACCATGGAAGAGTATGTTACTGTGGTGACACATTGTAGTATCCATTGAATCACTGTTGCTGAGAACTTCATCTCACATAGTATTTGCTCCAAAAAAACTCCATTAAATTGAGTCATATGCTTTCTTCATATCAACCTTTATCATACATCTAGCATATACACTTTTCCTGATGTACCCTTTCACTAGCTCATGGCTCAAGATGATATTGTCATTTATTGCTCTTCATGGCACAAAAGCTGATTGATTTGGATCCACTAATGAACTCATTACCTTCTGCAGCCTTGTTATAATCACTTTTGAAATGATCTTATAAACTGTTGTGCAACAAGAGATAGGCCTATATTCTGCTATTCTTGTTGGGCTGTCAACTTTTGGAATGAGAGTTACTATTGTATAATTAATGGGTTGATACATGTGTCCAATTTCAAAAAATCTTAGTACTGCAATCAAGACATCTTCTCCAATCACTTTCCAAGCCTTTTTAAAGAAACATGCATTAAGTCTATCAATTCCTGGTGCCTTCATATCATGAATGTCCTTGAGAGCATTTTCCACCTCCTCCTTTGTCACCTTTGCTTCTAGTAGTAATTGTTGTTCTCTATTCAAAGTATTTCCATGCCCCATTGTATCAATGTTAACACTAGGTAACTTTTGGGAAACCTTCCCAAGTAACTCTTTATAGAATGTACACATTTCTCTCTCTATTTCTTCTTGTGATTTGGCTATACTCCCTTTTGTTGTCTGTTAATTGTATTTTGAGCCACCATGTTATTCATTTGTGCAAAGAAATAAACATTGTTTGCATCACCCAATTTCAGCCATTGGTTCCTGGATTTCTATTTAAGGACACTCTCTTCAATGACACTCCACTTCTCTAAGTTTTTTTTAGGTCCTTTTCCCGTTTCCTGTGCAAAGTTACTGCTATCGGATCCCTCGTATCCTCTTGTATTGCTCTCAATTGGCCTCTAATATCTTTCACTTTCTTCCTTACCCTTTAAATTCTCTATTATTGATTTGCTTGAGACTTGTTTTCACTTTTTTGAGCATATGCCATACTTCCCTCATATTCCTTTTGTGTCCTCCATTCCATACTCTTTCCAGTCTTTTTAGGAATTCAAGATAGTCAGCAATGCAATTAAAAAGCTTGAAGGCACCCCATGCCTGATACCTGCACTCTTGTCTAATTCCAGACTTAAGGGATTGTGATTAGATGTACCTGGTTGCATAACAGTTATCTCTAATTGATTCATATTCATCATCCACACAACATTTACCACTGCTCGATCAATCTTGTTACATGTGCTCCCATTAGACCATGTAAATTCCCTTCCTCCTACTTTCAATTCTATCATACCAGCTTCCAGTATAAAATTATTAAAATCTCTTATTTCTACCTCTTGCACTGGCCTTCATTGCAGTCTATCATCACATGATAAAACATCACTAAAATCACCCATACATAACATAGGCACCTGCACATTTGAGACCAGGTGTTTTAGATCCTCCCATAATTGTTTCCTTGTGTGTATGATATGTAATCCATAAACTGCCACCAAGCAAAATATCATGTTGTTTCTTTTCACTTCCACTCTACTGTGTATATATTGATCAGATTTGTTCAAGATTTTACAGTCAAGAACTTTAGGGTTCCACACTAATCATATCCTTCCTTTATCAGTATATTCATAGTTTTCTTCCCATTTCCACCATGTTGCTATTTTTTGTATTACTTTCTCAGCTAATTTTTCCTTAACTATATGTTCTAATACTTCTATATTACCTACATTATTCTCCTTCATAAACAATTTAAGTTCCTTTTGTTTATGAAGTTTATTTAGTCTTGTTATGTTCCATGTAACCAACTTCATGTGATAACTTCCAATTGTCTCCAATGTCTTCCACCTCCACCCTCTATATGTCCTGTTGTTTTTGGGTCCTACTCCATGCTCCCTAATATTTTGAATCCATTTACCACCCTTATGTCGTATGTTGTGTTTTGTGTATCTGATTTACCTCTAGTTGTTGTTCTTAGACTTAGTTGTCAGGCCCTGCATCATCTCTTTCGTGTTCCTTCCTTCTTTTATTTGTCACATTCACTAATTCATTTGTCTCAGTTATTGGTTTCAATCCACCCATCTCTACATTTGTACTTTGTTTCTGCACCTATTTATTGACCATCCTAGGAGCTGCCTTGGGTTTAATTCCCTCCTTCCTAATGCATTGATGTCCTACTTGCTTACATTTAGTACAGTACTCTGGGATCCATTTATACTGGATAACCTGCACAAATACTTTACCATTTGGATCCTTCACCTTGAATTTATTTGGCAATTCTCTGGCAACATTCATTTCAACTAGTACTCTGGCAAAAGATATTCTATCAACCTTAGTCATACATTCATTAGCATACAGAGGAACCCCTAGGCCACTGCTAATTCTACTCAGAGAATCCTGACTCCAGCAACTCAAAAGTAGATTAGGATACTTCACCCATATTGACACTATTTGTAGAACCTCCTTATTAAAATCAAATTCAACACTTCAAACCTTGACTATTATGGGCTTATTGTTTAGCATGTGAGGCCCCGAGTATAACACTTCATTCCTATCATCCACACTAGCAAACCTAACTAAGAAATACCCATCATTGTGATAGTACACCTTAGGTCTACTTATAGTGTTTACTTGCAAAGCAATGTATCTCTCAATTGCAACAATTGTAGGAGATTCCCCAACTACATACATGATTAGGCCTTGCTTACACTCCTCAGTTGGATTTTCAATTTCTTCCTTCTTCTACTCAATGACCTGTTCTCCATTTCGCATAGTTGGGTTGACATAATTCAGACACACTCCTTTAGCTGACATTCAATTTGAGTTGAAAAAATTCACCCATTTCTTGTTTGGCCCGTCATTCAGTTCTAGCTTCCTCTGTGTATCATCTCGCAGAACCCTCCCTTGAAGCTCAGTTGGTTGAGTTTTGCTCGATCCTGCTTGATTTTCACTACCCAAATTGTTTATTGATTGCTTACCTCCAAGGCTCCAACTAATTTAGGTATCACCTCCTTTGAAGGCAGAGGTGGCCACTGTTCCATTGGTTCTTTCCCTTGATTTACCTCCATCCCTTGTAGGTACCCCAGATTCTCATTCTTTGTGCTTGTAGGTGTCACCACCTGCTTTGTTATTTCTTTCTTCTTTCGTTCTCTCACTATTCCGATTGGTGGGTTCACGTTAGCAAGTCACGCTATCGTGCACCGAGAGTCTGCGAATTCAAATATTAGTTATTTTTAAGGACAAAGTTATTTCTATGATTAGTGATCAAAATAATTTCTAGAAGAATCCAATTTTCTTTTTCAAGAGTAACAAAAAGCCTTATTTCACGTGTGACCCCATAAAAGTTATTTATTTTTTCTTCTTTTGCTTGGAATCAATTTGTATTTGAAAACTCTTAAAGCACGTTCTACCGATAAAAAACTCTCTAAAGAAAGCGAAACCCTACCGCCGTCAATCCTAACTTTGCCTACTTTCCGATGGCCGCCACGGTGAGGGGCAACCTCTACCTAAGGAGGGCCTATTGTAGCCCCTGCAGTACCCACATATGTTCATTCTTTGAGGCAACAAAAAGGTCACTTTAAGTTTCTACCACTAAAACCAATATCTTTCTTGCATAAAGAACCACAAGTAATATGGGAACAAGAAGAAGTTAATGAGATCATCAATGAGAATTTGGAATATGCAGTCATTGGTAAGTTCTCTTATGGCTGGCCGATATACAAGATCTTTGCAAACTGATCCCCAAACAATGCGAATTGAAGGGTGATTACAACAATGACATATTAAGTAATAGACATATTTTAATAAGGACGACTCTATTGGAGGATTACATACACCTTCTATCGAAATCAGCCTTTTATATCACACATCAAAGTTGATCTTTCAATGAGAAATCTCAAATGGGACCTAATATTCAATCCGGAAGGGGAAACATCAACAACTAGTACATGGATCTCCTTTTCATTACTTCCTTCGAATTTCTTTGGAAATGAACCAATTTTCTCTCTAGCTGTTGTAGTAAGGAAGCCATTACAAGTGGATATGGCAACAAAAAATCAAACAAGACCAAGTTGTGCAAGAGTGAAGGTGGAAGTAGATTTGATGAAGAAATTCCCAAAACGCATCAAAATTGGGATGAGAAGGCAGAATGGAGAGGTGATGGAGAAATAGATCAAAATAAAGTATGATTATGTCCCAGAATATTGCCAGACTTACATGATACAGGTACATAACGAGGAATAATGTTATGTGGTACATCTGGAATAGTATCCAAAAGAGAAGATAGAACATTATGAAGGGCAGAGAAAGGAGGAGAAAAGGACAAACATCATTGACAGAAAGATAAACAGTGAAGCAATAGCCAAAGATGATGCCAAGCAGAAAACAGGAAATAAGATGAATTTGTAGAACAAAGACAAATTCAATAATACTATTCATGAGATCTTTATCCTTATGAAAAGGTTATTCATGAGATCAATAATACTATTCATAAATTCACAATTAGCAAATTCCCATTTTTTCAAAATTTACCAAGGACCTGCCTGCTATTGTGAATGTACTGGAAAATTGGGAGCCTAGGTTTAGACACAAAATTGTGAGGTGGATGCATCCTCCTGATGGATGGTATAAATGCAATACTGATGGTGCTTTTGAGGGTAATCCTGGCCCTAGTTAGGCTGCATTTTGTGTGAGAAATTGCTTTGGAGACATAGTGGTGATGAAAGGGAGAAGAATACCAAATTCCACTAGCCTTGTAGCATAAGCTGTAGCAATAAAGGAAGGCATCAAGTTCTGTATTGACAGAAATCTATTACCCCTGATAGTGGAAACATATTCTCACACTATGGTTCAACTTTTGGAGGAGAGATGGGAGGTCCCTTGGAGTGTTGTTATGGAGGTTGAGGCTATTAAAAGAATGAGGGAAGGCATCCCTATTCATGTTAAACACACTCTAAGGGAAGGCAACACTCTGGCTGATTTCTTTGCTAATATGACTGCTAATTTTGCAGGTACTTACATGGAGGAAAATTTTCAAGATATTCCAGCAATAGCAAAGAAAATACTCAACATGGATAAAATAAACATGCCTTTTTTGAGGATGACACAACTGGACAACTGATTAGTATATTCATAGGTTTTCAGTCACATAGTCAGCAACTACTGGAACAGAGGAAGAGTTTGATATCTACAATTTTGCCTGAAGTGATTTCAGAAAGCCTAATTACTATGCCACCTGGTGAGAGTTTAGGGTGTACAATGGTAATAGACTTAGGCAAAGTAGTGGGACGTCTCTTCTATGTTTTCGTTGCAACTCTGTGATTATCTTGTAGTATCAAATTTAGGGGTAACAACTTGCTAGATGATCATTGATTTTATTTTCGATAAATCCTTTTGATGTGTGGTATTAACCTCTTTGAGGTTCATTCTGTCAAGGGATGAGTTAGAAGCAGATTCAATGCCATATAGTGACTTGTTATCAGGTAAGTATTAGAAGTGATCTAGTAGTAAATTAGCAGATAATCTAGAACCTAGAATTTATCTTTTGATGTGTGGTATTAGCCTCTCAGAAGTTCATTCTATCGAAGATTAATAATAGGGAAAAGATTTGATGCTAGTTGATTACTATGTTACAAAATTCTTTTCCTTACACAATGGAGACAATGTAAGATCTAGTAATTTGGGGAATAAGCAAAGAAGAGCAACGACTAATTACCTCGAGCATCAGTCTTCATCCTTCATTGATGAAACCCGAAATCTCGAGACAAGACAAGAACCCAACTACTAGAGCCTAGAAGTACATGTAAACTTCAAATATTAGGTGAGATTTTTTCATACGGAAGGAAATATACTTAGCTGGAGGTATTACATTTGGAGAACAACGAGACGAGCATCTGATCTCCTCACCGCCCTTCAAGAATTCAAGAAGTGGAGAGGTCAGATATGGAGGATGAGTCCCACCGGAAAGTTGCCGCCGATCTGAAGTGGCAGATGCGAGAAGTTCCGTCTCCGTTCCAAACATCACTTTCCCTGTTCCTTTCCATTTTAGGCAAATGCCTATTTTGGTTTTTTGTTTTGTTATTTTATTTATTTTGTTGCTTTGTCTTTGTTGGGCTAGTGGCAAGTAGTACAGATTTTTTGTTTTATTAAAGGAGGCCTTTGAGCCTCACTCCTTTAAATTTTTTTTAAAAAATAAAAAATTAATATTTAGCATTATATCGTGAAAAATGATATGAGAATAGGTAATTAATGCCAAAAATAAAGTATAAAATAAGATAATTTGTTTGATATATTAAAAATAATAAATTAAAAAAAATATTTTTAAAAATAATGTACCATTAAAAGTGAACTACTAGTCCCTTAAAATCAGCCGAAAAACTAACGGGAAGTTATTAATGCTGGTTAGAGACGTATTCAGTTTTATGTTGTTGAAAAAATAGTACCAAAGTTAAAATATCTGTCTCTCTTCACTTTTACTTCACTTTGCATATTTTTTTAAAATTAATTAAATGAAGAACATATTTTATTATAAAGTTCATGATCATTAGCATTTTAAAAAAGTCTTAAAGAAATAAGTAATTAATGTTAAAGAATCAAACATTAATTACTTATTTCTACTTTTTATTAAAATGCTAATGATCATGAATATTATAATAAAATATATGCTTGGTAAATGCAATTGAATAAACTATATACCCTGTATTTATTTCCTAACGTAGTGTTAGTATTGAAGTAAATAATTTATATTTTAAGCAACAAAGCAATTATACTACTAATTTTACTTAGAAGTTTAAAAAGATAAATCATTTTAGAAATTAGGTGCATGTTTTGCGAAATGGGGAAGAATGGTTAAATATATTAATGTGAAATACATGAAAGTAATATATTCATCATATTATTGTATCAACTATATTCGAGGAGATAGAATCCTAACAGTAGAAGTAAGTGGTTTTTATAAAATATTATTTAAAATGTTGTCGTATATATTGCGTTATTGTTATTTTGGTTAACTTTTTTATATGGATATATTTGTATTAGTTTTGTTATTTTTTAAATATTTATATTATTTAAGTTAGAAAATATATTATTTGCTTAATTCCTAAGAGTCATTTATTATAGATATGGTAATGATACAATACAATACAATGGATGACAATGATACAATCAGAGTGTTAAACGTATTTATTATAGGATAACTTTTTTTCTGCAGTAATTATTAGCAGTAATAATACAATTCAATTTTAGTGATCCTGAATATAATTGCATTAATTCAATTATCACTAAACTTTTTTTTACTGCAGTAAAGAGGAATTGCCACTAATATATCTGTTGTAGTGTGATAGGTAACGTAATTAATTAGAAGTCTTCTATATTTCTGTGTCATTTGAATGTGATCTTATCCAAATGTGGTTCAAAAATAAATTTACTAAAAGTGCCGTTTAAATTTCTTTTTAGGATAAAGACTTATGGTATATTACAATCCCATTATATATATATGCCTAGCCACTTATAAACTATTTGAATTTTAAAAGCTTGGTTAAATTTCACAGCCATTTCCATTATGAAGATTTGTTTATTTTTCATTTTTTTGTTATACCTTGTTAGTTCTATTCATGCTTATCAAGTTTCTCATGACGGAAGAGCAATTACCATCAATGGAGAACGAAGAATTCTTTTATCTGGATCCATTCATTACCCTAGGAGTACTCCTGAGGTATATATAATATAATTTTTTGAGAAAATGTACATATATATATACATATAAACCTTTGTTTTTTTTTTCCGAATTTGTTTGCGTAGATGTGGCCTGATTTGATAAAGAAATCAAAAGAAGGTGGATTGGATGCAATTGAAACATATGTATTTTGGAATGCACATGAACCATCTCGCCGCGAATACGATTTTTCGGGGAATTTAGATCTGATAAGGTTCCTCAAAACAATTCAAGATGAAGGACTTTATGCTGTTCTTCGTATTGGACCTTATGTTTGTGCTGAATGGAACTATGGGTACCTACGTGACTAGTAACATGACTTTGTTTTTATTTTGTTCTTTCAAAATAGTACTAAATTGTGAAAAAATATTTTTATTTTGTTCAGAGGATTTCCAGTATGGTTGCATAATATGCCTGGAATTGAGCTTCGCACAGCTAATGGAGTTTATATGGTATAGTAATTAATTAATTAAACTGAATTATTACGTATCGTAATGATGTTATGTTCACGTGGTGTTATTATTATTATTTCAGAATGAGATGGAAAATTTTACAAAGTTAATAGTTGACATGGTGAAACAAGAGAAGTTATTTGCATCTCAAGGTGGTCCAATAATTCTAGCACAAATTGAGAATGAATTTGGAAATGTACAAGAAGCTTATGGTGATGCTGGCAAAGCTTATATTCAATGGTGTTCTAATATGGCTCAATCACTTAATGTTGGTGTTCCATGGATTATGTGCCAACAATCTGATGCACCACAACCCATGGTAATTTAATTTAATTTCTCTCTATTTTATCATTGTTAATATACACTATTTAAAAGCAATATTTTTTCCAATGAATTTCTCATTGAAAATTGTTCAGTTGTTATTCCCGTAGATATTTTGAATTGAATTTTTCATCATGCCTTTTTCTAGTGAGCTGGTTCGGTGAAAAATGAGTAGAAAATTATCATGTTCTATAGCACAAATTTCTCACTGAATCTCACTAAGTTGGGAGGGGAAAAACCTTTATTTCTAATAGTGTATAGATCAATTATTATTTTTAAAAGCTACCTATTTAGACAAACACTCCTACCATATTTACTAATTCTCCCTATAGTTTGAAATGATTACATATTGTCTCACTAATTAATGATTTCATATTAGATTGCAAGTCATATACACCTATATATATACATGCATTTTTGCTACTAGCGATAGAAGAGAGGCGAATGAAATAGAATCACACTAGATACATGTATTTAGGACTAGATACATGGAGAGGGAGAGAGGAGCGAGAGAGTTAAAATGTATCTAGAACAAATTACACCTAATTTTGATCTCATGTAATCCAGATACATGTATCTGGTCGCACTACATACATATATTTAAAATCCAAAATCTGATAAGATTTATAATATTATTTCAAACTAACGCGTGAATCTAAGTAATTAAACTCCTAAACTAGTAGTAATTCTGCAAATTAGCCATTATTTTTTTAGCAAAAAGGTTTTCTATTAGATGTAATTAATAAAATCATATATACTTTGTTTCCAGATAAACACGTGCAATGGTTATTACTGTGATGAGTTTACACCCAACAATCCAAATAGCCCAAAGATGTGGACTGAAAATTGGACTGGATGGTAAGTTTTTTGAGCAACTTTCACGTATAGCAAACACAAAAATCATATTTGTATGTTTTAGCTATAGTCTGCATAATTGCGCTCCATATCAAATTTTATGTTTGCTATGGAGTTGTTGATTTGTATAGTTCGCTACAAACATCTAATTTTATACAAATTGTTCAGTTTTGTATAAATTCATTTATACATTGTAATTTGTATAATAAAATATGTATTTTTATAATTATAAGTATATAGGATGAAAATATATGTATTTGTATTTGTATATACACTTATCTCTAGCTTTATACAAACACAAACATATTTTATACATTTTATACCGAAATGTATAAAATGGCTAATTGTATACCGAAAATGACTAATTGTATACCGAATCAGATGTCAAAAAAAAGGGTATGTTTGCTGCGAATTACAATTAAAATAAACTATGGCTATAACATTTAATTTGAATTTAATAGTTTGTTATTTCATACAATTTTCCCAAGTTTTTTAATGGAATGTGTAAATATGATTATATTTATTTAGTTGTTCAATAATTTTTATTGTATTAATTAACATTGAATATTGAATTGTGTTACTTTTATTTAATTAATTTTAAAAGGTTCAAGAATTGGGGTGGCAAAGATCCTTTAAGAACAACAGAAGACCTTGCTTATTCTGTTGCACGATTTTACCAAACTGGTGGAACATTCCAAAACTATTATATGGTAGTCTTTTTCTTAATATTCTTTTATTTCATATTATAATTATATTATTTTGGTTTATGCTATGTTTTGCATTAATTGATTAATAATTTGTTATAATAGCAAACGTAACAAATTAAATTCGTCTGTTTTAGTACCATGGTGGAACAAATTTTGGTAGAACATCTGGTGGTCCATATATTACAACCACATATGATTATAATGCACCACTTGATGAATTTGGTAAGTTTCGTTGTTTGAATTTTCAATGTTTTACTAATTTTTTATGCATTGTTCACTACTAGAAAAATAAGCATTTTCAACAGAAAAATGTTCAATGCTTACTTCTATCGATATTTTGATTGAATAAAAGAAAAAATAGTAATGTTTTCATATGAAAAATTTTAAAAATTGATTTTCCACTATTTCAGCGAGAATCTGTTTCCACTATAATTTTCCAAGTGAGCTAGTTCGAGCGAAAATGAGTAGAAAAGTTATGTTTTGTAATACAAATTAAATTTCCACTGATTCACCGCGTGAAAAACCTTTGTTTCTACTAGTGGTGATATGTTATATGAAGTTGTTAATCTTTCATGATTACTTGTAATAGTTTTGCTATTAATTGAAATCAAAATAAATATATTTATCTATTATGATAACGTAAATGTATTCTACCTCTCTAGACCTTACTTGTGGAGTTTCATGGGTATTTTGTTTGTTTGTTGTTGTTAATGCATTGGTTTTTATCTTCAAGGAAACCTGGCCCAGCCAAAATATGGTCATTTGAAGGAACTTCATGATGTGTTGCACTCCATGGAGAAAATTCTTACCAGTGGCAGTGTCAACAACACTAATCTTGGAAATTCTGTTGCGGTATGTTTTTTTTGGAAAAAAAATGATTCTATGAATTCTCCTATTTCTAGATTATTAGTATTTTTTTTTTTCATTTTTATACAACTTTTTTTGTAAACGCATTTTAGGTCACTATGTATTCATTGGATGGGGAATCAAGTTGCTTCTTTAGTAATGCAAATGAGACCACAGATGCAACCATATCATATAAAAATGTCAATTACAATGTTCCAGCTTGGTCTGTTACCATTCTTCCAGATTGCATCACTGAAGTTTACAACACAGCCAAGGTAAACCAAAAAAAAAAAAATCGAAAAATTATTTTTATTTTTCATCGTTAATTTTTTTAATTTCGTTTGTATATACGTAGGTGAATACTCAAACTTCGATTATGGTGAAGAAATTGAACGATGCTGAAAACGAACCAATTTCTCTCCAATGGTCATGGAGACCCGAAATGATCGATGATGCTATAATTCTTGGAAGAGGTCAATCTTCTGTCCATGAATTGCTTGATCAAAAAGTTGTTAATGATACTAGTGACTACTTGTGGTACATGACAACGTAAGTTACGTTATTATCTAAATATTATAAACTCGAAAAATTCGATTACATTTTTCTATATTGATATGTGTATTGAATGAAAATATATAGTGTTTATATCAACAAGACTGATCCAATCTGGAGTGATGATATGAAACTAAGAGTCAATGCTAGTGGCCATGTCCTTCATGCTTATGTCAATGGACAATATCTAGGTAAGAAATTAAGAATTGCTTTAGTTGTTATTTTTCCCTTTTAACATAACAGTCAACTGAAAAACGTTTAGCATGCAATAACAAGTCTTCAATTATGTAGGTTCCGATTGGGCAACATATGGAATCTTCAATTATGTATTTGAGGAGAAGGTTAAATTGAATCCTGGCAAGAATTATATATCATTGCTTAGTGCTACTGTTGGTTTGAAGGTACTTTTTTTTTAATGGTTAGTTTATATTATGTCGTAACCAAATTAATTAATGTAAATATCTTTTTCTTTTTATTGAATTTGTAAATTAACAGAACTATGGACCTCATTTTGATACAATTCAAAGTGGAATCCTTGGTCCAGTTGAAATAATTGGTAAAATTGGTGATGAGAGTATCATTAAGGATCTGTCTTCTCACAAATGGTCATATACGGTAGGTTTGAAAGGTATTAATAATAAGTTATTTGATGAAAATCCAAAGTACAATACACGGAAATGGGACTCACATGATGTTCCAATCAATCGAATGATGACATGGTACAAGGTAACACTATATATATAAAATCTTGTCAGTCGCTAATTTCTTATTTTCTAGTAGTAGTGTTGATTGTATTTTTTAATCGTGCTCGACGTAGACTACGTTCAAAGCTCCACTAGGAAATGCTCCAGTTGTTGTGGACATGCAAGGTTTGGGCAAAGGAACAGCATGGGTTAATGGACAAAGTATAGGTCGTTATTGGCCTAGTTATTTGGCTGAGGGAAGTTGCTCTCTCGATCCGTGTGATTATCGTGGTCCATATTCTGCAGACAAATGTACTTCCAAATGTGGCGAGCCTACTCAAAGATGGTTCGTATTCTTATTATAGATCCTATTCATCATATATATATACTGACAGTACTATAATTAATTTATTTGAGACTTTGGTTTTGTAGGTACCATGTTCCACGATCGTTCTTGTCTAGCGATGAGAATACATTGGTGTTGTTTGAAGAATTTGGTGGGAATCCATCACTTGTAAACTTCCAAACAATTGAAGTTGGAATGGCATGTGGAAGTGCTTATGAGAACAAAACAATGGAATTGTCATGCAATGGTCGTCCAATAAGTGCTATTCGTTTCGCCAATTTTGGTGAAACGGAAGGAAGTTGTGGATCGTTTGGCAAGGGAAGTTGTTCAAGTGAGCAAGATGTTGTTTCTGTTGTTGAAAAAGAATGTATTGGAAAGGAGAAATGCTTAGTTCAAGCATCTGAGAGTGTGTTTGGAACGACCAATTGTGGTAATAATGACAAGAGACTTATTGTGGAGGCTGTGTGCTAGCTAGTTAAGCTAGACTTGCACATTGTTGATAATGTTGCTATATTATGTTTTCTATCTAGTTACGTTTTTGTTAAATAGTTCGTTTTAGGTTTCATTTTCTGTCGTGTCAAACTCTTATTGGTATAATATAGTAATTAACTTTAGATTTGAAATTTTTGATCTCAATGTTTTCATTTGAGCCCTTTTCCAAAACTTATTTGGAGGATTTTATTTTATCCAATTTATGGCGATTGTTAAATTTCAATGTAAAAATGTTGGAGTAGGTTGGTCCTTAGTCTAATAGTCCGAGTCACATTTGTCTGCTTTGTAACTTGATCGAAGTCAAAGTTGATATAATAAGGTGGATGGCGTCAAATTTTTTACATTTGACTTGAGAAGACTGGAATACGAGTGTGTTTTTCAGATGTGCCCCTAGTATGTCATTGGCCTGTTGATGTGGGCGTTTTGAGCTTTGTGTGGGAATGTAAGTTTTTCTTTCGGTTGACTAAAGTGTCCTCCACTATGGCAGCAAATTTAGACGGAAACATAATTTGTTCAATTTGTTTAAATTTTGGTTATGAACTGCCTATTTTATTAGCTCAATTCATATTAATGCAACCAATCCATTACAGCGTAAACGTGCCTTATTTTGGCCGTGCGTTTTGTTTTGCACAAAAGTCAATTCAGTGTTTTAAAAGGGTGTAAGAAATATAACACTGCCCTTTAATAATATTTAAAACAAGTGTTTTTGCTTTAAATTCCCACAATTTCATTGTTTACCAATTTTAATACATCTATTTTTTTATCAGAAAAGGGTCATATTTGCCCTTCTACTCTTAGAAAAGAGTTATATTTATCCCTCATCATACTTTTTTGATATATTTGTCCTTACCATCCAACTATGAGTTCATATTTGCCCTTGGAGAGTTAACTCTCATCTTCCTGTCCTATTATCTATGTGGCACTCACGTGTATTTATTTTTAATTCAATTAAAATTTCCTTTCAAAATAATTCTTTCTTCTCCCCGCTTCTACTTTTCTAACAAGTAGCGTTATTAAGCAAAGTTCTTTTGCCAGTTTTAGCACCAGTTCAAGATGCTGCTAACTTGATTGAGGATCTCGTTGACAAGAAATTTTAAGAGAAAGTTGAGATGTAGAAAAAAATGTTTTATGTTTAAATTTGATCTGATCTTTTTTTCTTTGCGCAGAATTCTGGATTCTGGGTGTGTTTATCTTTGATCTTTTAAAGATCAGATAATCTCTGGTACTTTAATAAGTGACTATTCTGATTATTTGAAATGATTGTTTAAATGTAATAATTGAAATAAAAATAGATTTACATGAGTGCCACATAGATAATAGGGGTAGAAAAATGAGAGTTAACTCTCCAAGTATGACGAGGGGTAACTATAACCCTTTTCTAAAAGTACAAGGGTAGAAAAATGAGAGTTAACTCTCCAAGTATGATGAGGAGTAACTATAACCTTTCTCTAAGGGCTCGTTTGGTGTGAGGGATTAGAAATAATAGTGATGGGATAAGAAAATAGTGATGGGATAAAAAAAAATTATGTTGTTTGGTTGGCAAGTCCGGGATAACTTATCCCGGGTTTAATAATTAGTACCGGGATAAGTTATCCCTCCCCATAGGTGGTATAGTAATCCCGGGATAACTTATCCCGAGATAAAATAGGTAAATGACAAATATGTCCCTTTAAATCCTTTTTATACATCATTTTTTACATTTATGTATATTTACATTTTTTTTAATACCATGTATAATAATATTTACTACTCCTTATTTTTATGATAA
>NW_006239945.1:22528-32466 GCF_000226075.1 Solanum tuberosum
TAAGGGCTCGTTTGGTGTGAGGGATTAGAAATAATAGTGATGGGATAAAAAAAAATTATGTTGTTTGGTTGGCAAGTCCGGGATAACTTATCCCGGGATTAATAATTAGTACCGGGATAAGTTATCCCTCCCCATGGGTGGTATAGTAATCCCGGGATAACTTATCCCGAGATAAAATAGGTAAATGACAAATATGTCCCTTTAAATCCTTTTTATACATCATTTTTTACATTTATGTATATTTACATTTTTTTTAATAATATTTACTACTCCTTATTTTTATGATAATTATACATATTTTTCTATTAAAAAATTATACTATATAAATATAATTTTTATTTATGAATTTATTTGACTAATTCTTATGTTTATTTTATTTTGATTTCTCATAAATTTTCTTCTCTTTAATAAACTTAAGAGGGAAGTTCTATTTTTAAGCTAAATAAGAAAAAAGTTATATTTTTAAATACACATGGTACTTATCATGGGAATACATAAACAAAAATATTTAAGTTAAATAAAATAAAAGTTTTATTTTAAAAAATGAATAACTAAAGCTCACAAAGAAATATTTAAAAAGTTTAAATAAAGTGAAGGGTAATTTTGTAAACAAACAACTTGTTATTAAAATTTATCAATATATATTATTTTGAATATAACAAACCAAACACTCAATAAGAAATAATCTCAGGACAACTTATCCCATCATAACTAATCCCAACATAACTTATCCCAACATAACTTATCCCATCATAACTCATATTCAAACCAAACGACCCCTAAAAGTACAAGGGCATATAAGTTACTCCCTCATTCCCATATTAAATGAAAACTTTCTTTTATATGATAATTAATCTTAGAATTTTATGTTATTTTAAAAAAAAAAATGATACTTATAATATAATATAAGATAAATACAAAAGGATTTAAAATAAAATACCCCTTTAACTATTAATAAAATACCCATTTTAACTATTTGAATTAATAAAAAACGTAAATTAGTAAAAACTATTTGAATTAATAAAAAACTATTATTCGTCTATCTTTTAACCTCCAAATATTCAAATGTCAATCTTTTCGACCTCCAAATATTCCCTATGTCAATCTTTTGGCCCTATTGCTCTTATTTTCAAGAGCCCAAATTTTAATCCTGATAACCAACTTCATTTATGATGGGTCGATTATATCACCCTATGATTATTTTAATTTAAATTAATTAAACAACATTTACTACCAGATTTTACTCCTCCAATATTCGATCCACCTGTAAAAAATTTCATTTCAAATAACCCAGATATGTAATTAATGAATTCATTAATATTATTTAGGAACTAGGCCGTTAGAAAGGAACATTATAAGTCAAAAAATTGACGTTAGAGATATTTGAAGGTCAGCGACGATAATTTTGTACCAATTTGAGGAACATTTTAGATGGTTTTCCATATTATATTTTTTAACATTTGCTGTTAATTAACAATTCAACACGATACATCATACATGCAAACGCATACACTTGATTAATAATAATATATAAAAACAAAAAAAAAGGAAATTGACTTTTAAGTGGATACAAGCTAAACTTGGATAAATTTTAATCTAGTCCAAATACAACCACGTAGAAATAAGCAGTAAGTTGGAACAAAAGGTGTTTGAATTAATTAATCCATCAAAAGGACCACATTCTAGCACTATCAAACAAATCATCATGCAACACTACTTCACCATGATCTAAAGAAGAACATTCAAACTCCAAATCATCTCTAAAAAACACACTCTCCACAGCTGCTGATCTGCCGTGGTCTACGGCATCATCAGCAGCTGCAGCAGACTCTTCTCTAGTACTACGTGCATGTCTCGATGCCTCAACTTGAATTTCCGAAGGTGACAACAACTTATGATCACCATCACACGAAATAACCGGTGGATCGTCCGGGAAATTAATCATCGCGGACGATCCACGCAAGCAAACCACCGCTGCATCATAAGCTCTAGCCGCTTCTTCCGCCGTATCGTAAGAGCCTAACCATATTCTGTCACGGCTTTTCGGTTGCCGTACTTCAGCTACCCATTTTCCCCATTTTCTCATACGCACACCCTTGTAACGATCCCCTTTCACTTTTTTCTCTTTGCTTACTTTAGGCCGCACCATTTAATTAATTATAATTGGGTAAATGGAATGATTATTTGTGTATATATATATATATATATATATATATAAGAAGAAACGTGGGATGAGAATTAGAAGGACACGTAAGTTTTGATTATTTAAGACTTGAGTTTGTTGGACGGAAACATGTGTGTCCATATCGTGGCGTTTCGTTTTCATTTTTCTAAAGGATGATTGACACGTGGGGATCACCGGCTAAATTTCGGCTATATGAATAATAATACTAATATTGTTGACTAATTGCCGTTGGAACCTCCACCCATTTTCCTTAATCCTTTATTAAATTATGTATTAACCCAACTTAAAAATTTATTTTTAACCTCTCCGTCCATTTTGTTTATTCAAAATAGTTACAACTCCCAACTTTATTATTTTATATCTATTTTATTCTTGTTATTATTTATTTTTCAATATTTTGATGATTAATATATAATTATAATTACTAGTATTTATTAAGAAATGTGTCAAGTCAAACACCGAATAAGTAAGGTGGACGGAGGAAGTAGTATTATTTCTTGGATTGAAACAATACTCTCTAATAATATCAGAGTAAATAAGTTAGTTTTTTAACAATATATTTTATCACTCTGTTACTAATTTTTTTACTTATAATAGTAATAATCATTTTAATAACAGTATGATCTTCGTACAATTATTCCTCTAGAATAACCATCTTCTTTTCCGGTAGTATAATAATTAACCATCTTCAAAAAAATGATCAAACTCTGATTCGACGCCTTTTATTCAATCAGTCAATCTATAATATATAAAGTATAATAAAGGTTAAATAAATAAATATTAAATATTTAAATACATTTACAGATATATAATGTCACTGATTTCTCTATGTGAATTGATTATGATCTTGCCTGTGCTCTAGTGTTAAAGATTATTCAAATTCTATGCGAGTATGTGTTCTTGATTTTTTTTCTAATTATAATTATAAAATAGGTGTTGTAATAATTAAAAAATATTAATAAATTACTTTATTTGCCATATAAATAATTGTAAATATAATGTATTTTAATAAAATAAAGGACTAGAACTTGACCAGAAAACATAGATCCAATAAATATTATGAACTGCTCCCTCGTTCAACAATAGTTGTCCACTATATTATTTTGAAATGTCCAACTATATTTGTTCACTGTATGAAATCAAATTGTGGTCATTAGGTAAAGTGTATAGGAAATATAATGCATGCACTAGGTGTGTGTATTAGTAGTACCTTGTTTGATACACGTTTTCATGTCATGTATAACTAACGTAAACATTAGTTATACACTCTATTGTGTATTAAGTTGTGTATTACTAATACCAAGAAATTTTAGGTATTAGTAATACATAGCATTTTAACACTTGCATTAGATTAAATAATTACAAAACTAACCTTAAAGCCTTTTCATTTTCTTTGTTGTGATAAGTTTTTATTTTTATTTTTATTTGCTTTTCAATGTCTTTTAATTTGTTGGTGTCTTAATAGGTTTTATGGCCTCTTAAGTATCTTTTTTTTTAAAAAAATAATCTAATTTCAATATAATTTAATCAATTTTTTTACTATTGTGACAATAAATTTGATAAAAAAATTTTTTTGCCAACTTTTCACAAAAATATTTTGACGCACTAATACAACTATTTGATATTACTTTTGAAAAAAAGAAGAAGAGTTAATGATGTTTTAGCAAAGATTTTTTTTTTTATGTTTTAGCAAAGAACTTTGTTGCAAAGGAAGTGTACAAATAAATAAAGTGTGAAGGGTATTTTTGTAAACATATGTATTTTTAAGGGATAAGAGTCTGGAAAATACCCCAACTTTGGCCGAAATTGCTGTTACGATACCAAACTTTATGGAGGACCTATTACTCCCCTGAATTATTTAATAGTGTATTTTTTACCCCTTGAACTATTTAATAGTGTATTTTAAAGGTATATATGTGCCCACGTGGACACATTACTATTTATAATTTTGCATTATATTTTATGTCCACATGGGCAAATATATATGTTTAAAATACGGTATTAAATAGTCTGGGGGGGGAGTAATATGTCCTCATTAAAGTTTGGTATCGTAACAGCAATTTCGGCTAAAGTTGGGGTATTTTTCAGACCCTTATCCCTATTTTTAATAGAAATTATGCAAGATTTGTTATTTCTAATACATCAAACCAAACAATGTACAAGAAATAATGCTTGCATAACTAATGTAGGCATTACTAATGCAAGCACTACTAATGCAAGCATTACCAATGCACCCTATTTTGCATTGTTCTTATACACTCTACCAAACGACTAAATTCTTAATCACGATCTACAGTGTATAAGATTTCCAACAATCTTCACTAACTTCAAAGAGTTATTTTAAATTACATCTCAATAATCAAATTGAAATAACTTTAGTTTCTCAAACACATCAATTTACTTTCAATTAAGACCAATAACTCTAGTCTTAAATTCTCCAAATACTCAAACACATCAATTTACTCCAACTGATGAAATCAATCAAGACTAATAACTCTAGTCTTAAACTCTTCAATGCATCAAACACACCAGTTTACTCCAACTAGTCAAATCAATCAAGACTAATATCTTTAATCTTAAACTCTTCAACACATTAAACACATCGATTTACTTAAACTGATGAACTCAACAAAGGCTAATAACTCTATGTTTTGACTGACCAAACTTCAATACATAATACACCCTCTCACTCACTGATCAACAAATTAAAACTTCAATATTTAATACTACAAAGTCGATTACACCTAACAACTAGTGAAATAAGTTTAGCTTTGTTGTGATGATAACCTTCAGTTTTGCTATGATGACTACAAAGTCATATGCGGCCCTTTAAAGTTGTCCGCATAATTCATTTAAATACCTCAACTAAGGCTTGTACCTATTGAACAATTTTATTGTTCAAAATGAGTATCTATTGAACACTTTTCGCTGACATGGCAAAGAGAGTGCAACACACATACATAGGAGCGCGTGAAGGGGCAATTTTTAGCTAATTTTAAAAAAAAAATCTCTTTCTTATTCTTTCTTCTTTAGCCATATCACTTTTTTCCAACACCACCCATTTCCGACGACATCGCCACCATCGCCCCTATCGCCATACACCATTCTCTTCTCTCTCTTTTCATTAGCCATCTCTTCCTTTCCCTTACCATCATTGTTTTCATCTGAAACACTGTTACAATCAATAATTTTTAATATAGTTTTTTGGCATTTTTTTTTACCTTCTTCTTCTTTCTTAACTTTACCACAATTCATCATCATATATTAAAATCGATTATGCAGATATCTAGTTAGATTTTTGAATCAAATTTAAGAACTGTAGTTTCTGGTGAAATTTAATTTTTTCCTACAAGGTTCGTTCCCGACATAAACTTATGTCAATGTAATCCAACAATAAACAATCACATCAATGGATTAAAATTGATAGTTAAAAAAAACGAAGAGTTCTTCAAATTCAAAAAAATATCAGTTATGAAATTCAGAAAAAAATATTTTAAATAACACCATTTTTTTCGGTCATGGTGATAGGAATTCATAATTATACGGTGAAACATTATTCATATTCCTTGTACTAAAACCGGATGAAGAGAAGAAGATTATAGTTGAGAAACATAGATTGTGGGAGGGACTGTGTGACGGGGATGTTACGGTTTGGCCGTTTGGATCTAGCTGGAGAGAAAAATGAGTGTTTGCCATGGGTGGGTGAGTGAGGTTTTTTTAGAATATTCTTTATAAATTTTTTTAGTTAATTAAATAGACTAAAATAGTAAAAATAATAATTAGAATTTTATTTTTTAAATAAATTTTTGGACTCAAATGCCACATGTCATCATTTAATTCATCAATTTGCCATGTCACTGCCATGTCACAGCGAGTGTAGTACACACATCTCATATTTTTGGCTGATTGTCACAAAAATGTCAAATAGGTATCAATTTTAAGGGGTATAGGTGTTCACTAGGTACAAGCCTTAGTTGATGTGTTTAAATGAATTATGCAGACAACTTTAAGGGGCAACATATGACTTAAGCCTTATTATTATTATTATTATTATTATTATTATTATTATTATTATTATTATTATTATTATTATTATTATTATTATTATTATTATTATTATTATTATTATTATTATTATTATTATTATTATTATTATTATTATTATTATTATTATTATTATTATTATTATTATTATTATTATTATTATTATTATTATTATTATTATTATTATTATTATTATTATTATTATTATTATTATTATTATTATTATTATTATTATTATTATTATTATTATTATTATTATTATTATTATTATTATTATTATTATTATTATTATTATTATTATTATTATTATTATTATTATTATTATTATTATTATTATTATTATTATTATTATTATTATTATTATTATTATTATTATTATTATTATTATTATTATTATTATTATTATTATTATTATTATTATTATTATTATTATTATTATTATTATTATTATTATTATTATTATTATTATTATTATTATTCTATGCCTAAAATATATTTTTTTTAATTAAAAGGGTAGGGGCTAAAGCCCATTTATTCAAATAAATAAATCATAAGCAAATTTTACAAAAACAGTCTAGTAAAAAACCCAGACCAAACAGAATAGAAAGACAAAACTTAACAAACCGAAAAAAAAGAAGAGAAAGAAAATCAAAATAAGAAAAGGAAAGTGGTCTTTATGGAGGATAAATCCATCTGGAAAAGAGGTGGAAAAGCCCGTCGGAACCACTTCACCTTGCGCTTCGATATTCTTCATTATCAATGAGTTACACCATTAAAACATCTTATTCCTGAAGAAGTAATATTCAAGAAGAAACCCACTTCTCCGTGTTCATTTTGATCTAGCCATTAAGTTCTGATCTGAACTAGGTGAGCAGAAATTGATGATGTTGGCACGCCTCGAGCCTACACCCTGGGCGGGACTAGCACTCGAGAACCATTGCTGGCCTCAAGCAAACCCTTGGCCTGACTAGACTCTCAGATGAAGACTTACTCAACAGAAAATGTACTTAAATACAATCTTAAACAAACAGTTTGAATAGATAAACTGCGAATGTTTAGAAATAACATTCAACTTAGCCAAAGAGGCAACTCAAGATTCAACATAAGCCAATAACAAGATAATGAAAATTGAACTAACTAACTATCTATGAAGCCTCTAACAACTGAGATGGATGTTGGGACAAGACCCACCATATCCTAATGAACTAACTAATCAAAGCAATAAAAAGGGAATCCTCCGGAAAGTAAAGAGGCTCACCAACTCACTCTGAGTGCTCAACTGGATCAACGAGGCATTGGATGCTGATCTTGGTTACCTGTATCTGCATCAAAAAATGATGCATGCCAAATGACATCAGTACATTGAATGTACGAGCATGCAAGGGAAATTCTAAATAATACATAAGCTTGAACTGGAATCTGAAAGAAACACTTACCTCAACTTTACATAACTCATGGATACTCAACTCAAATGCAGAATTAAACAACATTAAAGATGCAGTTTATATAAAGCATTTACAACAGTAAGAAACAACTCAATATATATATATATATATATATATATAATAAAGTAATATAACTTTGTGGAAGTTTCTCTAATCGACAACCATCACTATGAGCTATGTGATGATATAACGTCTCGCCCACGCTGCCAGAACTGTCCTATAACTTAACGGGGATATAGAACGCCTCAACTAAGTGGATCCACTAATCTATGCTAAAAAACATTAAGGAATCATCTAACAAGTATGACCCTTTCTACCCACGTTGGCTACATGGTTTAAAGAGACATTGAGTTGTTATGAACTCGTCCCCACATCGGTGCTCAATACTACTCCCAAAATACTCAGCTTATATGTTTAAAAATAAAAAAACTCTTTCTCTGGTTTGAGATAATTACTCAAAACTAGCTCAAAGGCTCTTTTTGTAAATCGGTGTTTCCTCTCTTGTTTAAAATGTGAAAATATTTACTCATTTGGGAATACTTAGTCCCCATATACTCTTTTGAAGAAAAGAATTTCATTTGTTACTCTTACTCAACTCAAACTCAAGTCTTAAAACAAGTTTAAAACATTTGCAAAAGACTTCTTGAAACTACTCTATGAACTTTCTAGACTTGGCTCTTAACTTTCCTGAATTTGAATTTATGGAATCAAGGTTATGATTCATATTTATGGATGATTTCTAGATAATTTGAAGTCATTTGGAGTAGTTAGAATCGATAGAAAGTGTTAGTACACTTTAGAAGGACTCAAACGGGCTAAACGATGAAAACCAGATTGGGCGGATGGCAATGGCGCGCCAGCCCCAAAGTTTAGAGACCCATTTTGGGAGCACTGCTGGCGCGCCGCCCCAACCTTCCTGGCGCTACGGGGGCATGTCGCGCTAGCTTTTCCCAGTCAAACCTGGCGAATTTTTCCTCTTTTTTTTTTTTACCTTAATTCAATTAATTTCGATTCTTCTTCTCAATATCTCTTTAGATTCAAGTACCCAAAACATATACACAAGAATCTAGCTCAAAGCAACTCTAATAATCGACATTAAACTCTCAAGAACTTCTCAATCTCATCCCAAATTCAAGAACGAAAGTAATTCAAGAATACAACTTAAGAACATCGAATTCTCAATCTTTTTAAGACAAAAATACACTAAATTAAACATGTTTGGCGCGTGGGTGAACGAACCCAATGCTATGTGAACTCACATACCACGTGGGATCAGATCCTTGGCGAAATCCTCAATCATTTCCTAAAGAAATCGACGAATCTAGACCTTTTCTTCTCATTTCTCGTCTTGCGTTCTTTCTTTAAAAACCCTAGCGTGATTTTCAATTGTGTAAACTGAGCCAATACAGTTTAGACCCCAATTTAATTACCAAAAATGAATATAATTAATTAGGTAGTGAAAAGACTATAATACCCTTCTAAAATCCTGTTTTGACTTTCCTTATCTAGACAACCCAACTTCAAATGGACATATCTCCCTCATGCAAACTCGGAATTGAGCAAACTCAGTGGCGTTGGAAAGAAAATTCAAAGATTTTTCCTACGGTATATTGTAGCAAACCTAAATCATCCTGATCTAGGAGTTATGGTCATTTGAAGTTGACCAAAAACTCAAACTTAACATAACTTAAACAAATTTCCAGATTTTTCATTCTTTCAAAAAATGGCTCTTTCTAATTCTAGCTCTTTCACTTAGCGAGGTGTTACAATATCTCACCCTTGGGAACATTCGCCCTCAATGAGATCACTCTAAGCAGACTAAGGGTGTGACATCTAACATCTAGCTCAAACACCCAACAAACAAAATGTAAATACAACATGCCAACTTAAAATAAAAGCCAAGAAAAGGATTAGTACCTAAATTTGGAACTTCTCCGGATTCGAAGAGATGTGGGTATCTCTTCTTCATATCCTTCTCAACTTCCCAAGTAGCTTCCTCAACAAACTAATTTCTCCACATAACTTTGACTAATGCTACCTCTTTCGTTCTCAACTTGCAAACTTGGCGATCTAGAATCTGAACAGGAATCTCCTCATATGATAAGCTATCCTTGATACCAATATCTTCAGTAGGTATGATAAGTGAAGGATTTCCCATGCACTTTTTCAACATGGAGATGTGAAGTACCAGATGGACCGCTGCTAATTCTTGTGGTAGTTCTAACTCATAAGCTATATTGCCAATCCTCTTGGATATTCTGTAA
>NW_006239946.1:0-884 GCF_000226075.1 Solanum tuberosum
CGCCAGCCACCGCACCCCGAAAGGTATTCTGAGCTTTTCCCCTTGGCGCGGCGCGCCTTCCAGGTTGCCCAGCAGGCCCCTCTAAAGTCTGAAGGCTGGAGCTCCGCGCCTCTCAGAGCGCTAAGGATGCCAATCCTTCCCATTCTTTCCCAACTTTTCCGTACTTGTTCCCTAGTAATGTACCTATGTTTTATAGTTGTTTTCAACACTCTAAGGTACATCTAAACATCATGAACTCATCCATAAACATGAGATCATTACCCTTGAATTTATAATCCAATTCGAGGAAGATCAGAAGTAAGAAATATGTTTTAAAAATGTAAGAGCCACTACATTTTTGGGAATAGTATTGAGCACCGAATTGTGGGGGCGTTCAGAGAACCCACAGCCCCCATAGAACCATGTAGCCATCATGCGTAGAAGAGGTTCATACTTTTTGGATGAATCCTTTTCAGATTAGACTAGTGGATCCATTAGGCAGTTCAGGTCCTATACCTTTGGCCGGGTATATGATGATTTGGCACCGTGAGGTTGGTCTCTGTATCATCACTATAACTCCTATGTGATGGTCGTCGGTTAGAGAAACTCCCACAGCAATTATTGTATTTATATATACATTAGTTCATTTGTATTTATACATACATTTCAGGCCTACTGTATCTTTGTATACACACAGAGCTTATAACATGTTTGAAACATCTTTTCTTTATATTGCAGTTGTTTTAAATTGCCTTATATTGAAATGAGTAAGTCAGGTTGAGTTGAGTTGAGCCAGGTAAGTTATTCAGTTTCTTCCAGATTTCCTTCTAGCCTATGTTGCTTAGGTTTCCAATTCTCATTCTCGTACATTCAATGTACTGATGCCAGTAGGACTGCATCTTATG
>NW_006239946.1:1087-1845 GCF_000226075.1 Solanum tuberosum
TTTATTAGGATGTTGTGGGTTCTGTCGCAACATCCATTTCAGCGTTATAGAGGATTCATAGAGAGTTAGTCAATTAATATTGAGTCTCTCATCTATGTATACATATAATATTCAATTTTGAGACTCAATTTGCCCTTTCGGCCAGATTTTATCAGATAGGTTGCCTTATGACCTTTCATTGCATTGAGTTATTTTGTTGAGTTAGGTTTCCGCTGAGTTAAGTAAGCCAGGCCAAGGGTTCGCTTGAGGCCAGCAATGGCTTTCGAGTGCCGGCCATGTCTAGGGTGTAGGCTCGGAGCGTGACAAAATTAGTATTAGAGCACAGAGATCAAGAGTCTTAGGGAGTCTATGAAGCAGTGTCTGTAGAGTCCTAGTTATCGGTGTGAAGCGCTCCAGAGCTATAATTGGGAGGCTAAGACACTTAGGAAGATTTCTCATTTCTTTCACACTCATATCGTGCATTATAGCTTATCTCTAAAAAGTTTCTTACTAATTCGTGGTCAACATCTATAATTGGGAGGCTAAGACACTTAGGAAGATTTCTCATTTCTTTCACACTCATATCGTGCATTATAGCTTATCTCTAAAAAGTTTCTTACTAATTCGTGGTTGTGCATGTGGAAAAATGAGAGTTTTTGGTCTGATTTTAATAGTCATAACTCTTATATCACGATGAGTTAGGTGTATTTCCAGTTATTTTTGGAAAGCCCTTGGAATTATCTTTCCAACACCGCCGAGTTTACTCGATTCCGAGTTCA
>NW_006239946.1:3888-17882 GCF_000226075.1 Solanum tuberosum
TCTATAATTGGGAGGCTACGACACTTAGGAAGATTTCTCATTTCTTTCACACTCATCTCGTGCATTAGAGCTTATCTCTAAAAAGTTTCTTTCTAATTCGTGCTTGTGCGTGTGGAAAAAAAGAGAGTTTTTGGTCTGATTTTAACAGTCAGAACTCCTATATCACGATGAGTTAGGTGTATTACCAGTTATGTTTGGAAAACCCTTGGAATTATCTTTCCAACACCGCCGAGTTTACTCGATTCTGAGTTCAAATGAGTGAGTTATGCCTTTTCGAAGTTGGGCCGTTGGAAAGGGAAGTTCATCCAAAATTTTAAGGGTAGTTTGGTCTTTTCCCTCACCTTTCATTTTGGTTGTATAACAAGGGTCTATGCTGATTTTACATCAATTTTTCCTTTTAAAAGTGAGAATTAGGATTTTTGACAAAAAAGGAGAGAAGAGGAGGAAGTGAAGAAGAAACAAGGATTCATCAAGATCGTCGTGGGTTTCGTCTGGGGTAATCTCTATTAAGGTATGTGAGATCATAGTGTTGGGTTGGTTCATTCCCCCACACATCAAACTCGTTTAATTGTGAGAAAATATTGGTTGTGTTTGCTGAAGTGTGTGGTTGTGTTTGTGGAATTCTTATGGTTGTGTTGTTGAAGTTTCTTGTTGATTTGGTACATGTTTCCGGTTGTCATTTTGGGTTGAATCCATTGTACATTAAGGGGTTAAAGGATTCTAATTGTTTGGGGCTAGAACCTTTGAAGTTAAGAAGGTTTAGAGTTCGAGAAACTAAGGAGAAAAGTCGGATTTTCGGAGAAAAAAACTAGGGCGTCGCGCCAGCCACCGCGCCCCGGAAGGTATTCTGAGCTTTGCCCCTTGTGACGGCGCGCCTTCCAGGTCGCCCAGCAGGACCCTCTGAAGTATGAAGGCTGGCGCCCCGCGCCTCTCAGAGCGCTAAGGACTCCAATCCTACCCATTCTTTCCCAACTTTTCCGTACATGTTCCCTAGTAATGTACCTATGTTTTATAGTTGTTTTCAACACTCTAAGGTACATCTAAACATCATGAACTCATCCATAAACATGAGGTCATTACCATTGAATTTGTAATCCAATTCGAGGAAAGTTAGGATCAAAGTCAAGTGAAGTTAGAGTGAGGCATAGAAGTTAACAAGTAAGCCAAAACAAGTTTTCAAAGTTTTCAAGAGTCTTTAATGAACGTTTTCACTTCGTTTTAAGGCTCAAGTTTCAAGTTAAGTAAAGAGGAAAGAGTTGAGTTCATTTCTCAAAAAGTTATTAGGGAACTATTCCCAAAGAAGTTTATAAATGTTTTCACATCTAAACAAGATTGGAAACTGAGATCTCCATAGAGCCTTCGGGCTAGTTTTTTCGAGAAAAGAGAAATCGCTTTCTAAATGAAGCAAGAGAGGAAACTGAGATTTCCAAGATAGCCTTTGAACTAAGTTTTTGAATAACTATCTCAAATCAGAAGTAAGAAATATGTTTTAAATGTAAGAGCCACTACATTTTTGGGAGTAGTATTGAGCACCGAATTGTGGGGCGTTCAGAGAACCCACAACCTTCATAGAACCGTGTAGCCATCATGGGTAGAAGAGGTTCATACTTTTTAGAAGAATCTTTTTCAGATTAGACTAGTGGATCCATTAGGGAATTTAGGTCCTATACCTTTGGCCTGGCATAGGATGATCTGGCAGCGTGAGGTTGGTCTCTGTATCATCACTATAGCTCTTATGTGATGGTCGTCGGTTAGAGAAACTCTCACAGCAATTATTGTATTTATATATACATCAGTTCATTTGTATTTATAGATACATTTCAAGCTTACTGTATCTTGGTATACACACAGAGCATATAGCATGTTTTAAACATCTTCTCTTTATATTGCACTTGTTTTAAATTGCCTTATATTGAAATGAGTCAGTCAGGTTGAGTTGAGTTGAGCCAGGTAAGTTATTCAGTTTCTTCCAAATTTCCTTCTAGCGTATGTTGCTTAGGTTTCCAGCACGCATACTCGTACATTCAATGTACTGATGCCAATTGTCCTGCATATTGGTTGTGTTTACTGAAGTTTGTGTTTGTGTTTGTGGAATTCTTGTGGTTGTGTTGTTTAAGTTTCTTGTTGATTTGGTACATGTTTCCGCTTGCCATTTTGGGTTGAATCCATTTTATATTAAGGGGTTATAGGATTCGAAGTGTTTGGGGGCTGGAACCTTTGAAGTTAAGAAGGTTTAGAGTTGGAGAAACTAAGGAGAAAAGTCAGATTTTCGGGGAAAAAGGCTTGGGCGTCGCGCCAGCAACCGCGCCCCGAAAGGTATTCTGAGCTTTGCGCCTTGGGGCGGTGCGCCATCCAGGTCGCCTAACAGGACCCTCTGAAGTCTGATGGCTGAAGGCTGGCGCCCCGCGCCTCTAATAGCGCCAAGGACGCCAATCCTTCCCATTCTTTCCCAACTTTTTCGTACATGTTCCCTAGTAATGTACCTATGTTTTATAGTTGTTTTCAACACTCTAAGGTACATCTAAACATCATGAACTAATCCATAAACATGAGATCACTACCCTTGAATTGATAATCCAATTCGAGGAAAGTTAGGATCAAAGTCAAGTGAAGTTAGAGTCAAGCTTAGAATTTAACAAGTAAGGCAAAGCAAGTTTTCAAAGTTTTCAAAAGTCTTTAATGAACGTATTCACTTCGTTTTAAGGCTCAAGTTTCAAGTTAAGTATAGAGTAAACAGTTGAGTTCATTTCTCAAAAAGTTATTAGGGAACTAGGTATTCCCAAAGAAGTTTATAAATGTTTTCACATTTAAAGAATATTGGAAACTGAGATCTCCAAAGAGCCTTCGGGCTAGTTTTTTCTAGAAAAGAGAAATCGCTTTCTAAATGAAGCAAGAGAGGAAACTGAGATTTCCAAGATAGCCTTTGAACTAAGTGTTTGAATAACTATCTCAAATTAGAAGTAAGAAATATGTTTTAAAAATGTAAGAGCCACTACATTTTTGGGAGTAGTATTGAGCACCGATTTGTGGGGGCGTTCAGAGAACCCACAACACCCATAGAACCATGTAGCCATCATGGGTAGAAGAGGTTCATAATTTTTAGATGAATCTTTTTAAGATTAGACTAGTGGATCCATTAGGGAATTCAGGTCCTATTCCTTTGGCCGAGTATAGGATGATCTGGCAGCGTGAGGTTGGTCTATGTATCATCACTATAGCTCTTATGTGATGGTCGTCAGTTAGAGAAACTCGCACAGCAATTATTGTATTTATATATACATCAGTTCATTTGTATTTATACATACATTTCAAGCTTACTGTATCTTGGTATACACACAGAGCTTATAGCATCTTTTAAACATCTTTTTTTTATATTGCAACTGTTCTAAATTGCCTTATATTGAAATGAGTCAGTCAGGTTGAGTTGTGTTGAACCAAGTAAGTTATTCAGTTTCTTCCAGATTTTCTTCTAGCCTATGTTGCTTAGGTTTCCAGCTCGCATACTCGTACATTCAATGTACTGATGCCAGTTGGCTTGCATCTTATGATGATGCAGACGCAGGGTCCCCCAGGATCATCATCCAGCATGCCGTTGATCCAAACTGAGCACTCCAGAGTCAGTGTTTGAGCCTCCTTGCTTTCCGGAGGACTCCGTTATTTGTGTTCCTAGTTTTGTTTATTAAGAAGCTGTGGGTTCTGTCCCAACATCCATTTCAGCGTTATAGAGGATTCATAGACAGTCAGTTAGTTAATATTGAGTCTCTCATCTATGTTTACATATAATAATCTATTTTGAGAATCAATTTGCCTTTTTGGCCAGATTTTATCAGTTAGGTTGCTTTATGACCTTTCATTGGATTGAGTTATTCTGTTGAGTTAGGTTTCCGCTGAGTTAAGTAAGCCAGGCCAAGGGTTCACTTGGGGCCAGCAATGGTCTTCGAGTGCCGGCCACGTCTAGGGTGTAGGCTCGGGGAATGATAAAATTGGTATCAGAGCACAGAGTTCAGGATTTCCAAGGAGTCTATTAAGCCGTGTCTGTAGAGTTCTTGTTATCGGTGTGAATTGCGCCACATCTATAATTGGGAGGCTGCGACACTTAGGAAGATTTCTCATTTCTTTCACACTCATCTCGTGCATTACTGCTTATCTCTAAAAAGTTTCTTTCAAATTTGTGCTTGTGCGTGTGGAAAAAAATGAGTTTTTGGTCAGCTTTGAACAGTCATAACTCCTATATCAAGATGATTTAGGTGTATTTCCAGTTATGTTTGGAAAGCCCTTGGAATTATCTTTCGAACGACACCAAGTTTACTCGATTCCGAATTCATATGAGTGAGTTATGCATTTTCGAAGTTGGGACGTTGGAAAGGGATGTTCATCCGAAATTTTAAGGGTACTTTGGTCTTTTCCCTCACCTTTCGTTTTGGTTGTCTAACTGGGGTCTATGCTGATTTTACATCAGTTTTCCCTTTAAAAAGTGAGATTTAGGGTTTTTGACAGAAAAGGAAAGAAGAGGAGGAAGTGAAGAAGAAACAAGGATTCATCAAGATCGTCGTGGGTTTCGTTGGGGCTTATACCTATTAAGGTATGTGAGATCATAGTGTTGGGTTGGTTCATTCCACCACACGCCAAACTCGTTTAATTCCGAGAAAAGATTAGTTCTGTTTGTTGAAGTTTGTGGTTGTGTTTGTGGAATTCTTGTGGTTGTGTTGTTGAAGTTCCTTGTTGATTTTGTACATGTTTTCGCTTGTGATTTCAAGTTGAATCCATTGTATATTAAGGGGTTATAGGATTCTAAGTGTTTGGGGCTGGAACCTTTGAAGTTAAGAAGGTTTAGAGTTGGAGAAACTAATGAGAAAAGTTGGATTTTCTGGGAAAATGGCTGGGGCGTCGCGCCAGCCACCGCGCCCCGAAAGGTATTATGAGCTTAGCCCCTTGGGGCGGCGCGCCTTCCAGGTCGCCCAGCAGGCCTCTCTGAAATCTGAAGGCTAGCGCCCCGCGCCTCCGAGAGCGCCAAGGACGCCAATCCTTCCCATTCTTTCCCAACTTTTTCGTACATGTTTCGTAGTAATGTACCTATGTTTTATAGTTCTTTTCAACTCTCTAAGGTACATCTATACAACACGAACTCATCCATAAATATGAGATCATTACCGTTGAATTCATAATCCAATTCGAGGAAAGTTAGTATCAAAGTCAAGTGAAGTTAGAGTCAAGCTTAGAAGTTAACAAGTAAGACAAAGCAAGTTTTTAAAGTTTTCAAGAGTCTTTATTGAACGTTTTAACTTCGTTTTAAGGCTGAAGTTTCAAATTAAGTAAAGAGTTGAGTTCATTTCTCAAAAAGTTATTAGGGAACTAGGTATTCCCAAAGAAGTTTATAAATGTTTTCACATTTAAACAAGATTGGAAACTGAGATCTCCAAAGAGCCTTCGGGCTAGTTTTTTCTAGAAAAGAGAAATCGCTTTCTAAATGAAGCAAGAGAGGAAACTGAGATTTCCAAGATAGCCTTTGAGTTAAGTTTTTGAATAACTATCTCAAATGAGAAGTAAGAAATATGTTTTAAAAATATAAGAGTCACTACATTTTTTGGAGTAGTATTGAGCACCGAATTGGGGACGCGAGTTCATAGTAAGAAATATGTTTTAAAAATGTAAGAGCCACTACATTTTTGGGAGTAGTATTGACCACCGAATTGGGGGGTGTTTAGAGAACCCACATCCCCCATAGAACCATGTAGCCATCATGGGTAGAAGCGGTTCATACTTTTTAGATGAATGCTTTTCAGATTAGACTAGTGGATCCATTAGGCAGTTCAGTTCCAAGACATTTGGCCGGGTATAGGATGATCTGGCAGCGTGAGATTGGTCTCTGTATCATCACTATAGCTATTATGCGATGGTCGTCGATTAGAGAAACTCCCACAGTAATTACTGTATTTATATATACATCAGTTCATTTGTATTTCTACATACATCTCAGTCTTACTGTATCTTTGTATACACACAGAGCTTATAGAATGTTTTAAACATCTTTTCTTTATATTGCACCTGTTCTAAATTGCCTTATATTGAAATGAGTCAGTCAGGTTGAGTTGAGTTGAGCCAGGTTAAGTTATTCAGTTTCTTCCAGATTTCCTTCTAGGCTATGTTGTTTAGGTTTCCATCTCGCATACTCGTACATTCAATGTACTGATGCCAGTTGGCCTGCATCTTATGATGATGCAGACGAAGGTACCCAGGATCATCATCCAGCATGCCGTTGATCCAATTGAGCACTCCCGAGTCAGTGGTGAGCTTCCTTGTTTTCCGGAGGACTCTGTTATTTTGTGTTCCTAGTTTTGTTTTATTAAGAAGCTGTGGGTTCTGTCCCAACATCCATTTCAGCGTTATAGAGGATTCATAGACAGTCAGTAAGTTAATATTGAGTCTGTCATCTATGTATACATATAATATTCTATTTTGAGACTCAATTTGCCTTTTTGGCCAGATTTTATCAGTTAGGTTGCTTTATGACCTTTCGTTGCATTGAGTTATTCTGTTGAGTTAGGTTTCAGCTGAGTAAAGTAAGCTAGGCGAAGGGTTCACATGGGGCCAGCAATGGTCTTCGAGTGCCGGCCACGTCCAGGGTGTAGGCTCGGGGCGTGACAAAATTGGAATCAGAGCATAGAGTTTAAGATTCCCAAGGAATCTATGAAGCCGTATCTGTAGAGTCCTAGTTATCGGTGTGAAGCGCGCCACATCTATAATTGGGAGGCTACGACACTTAGGAAGATTTCTCATTTCTTTCACACTAATATCGTGCATTAGAGCTTATCTCTAAAAAGATTCTTTCTAATATGTGCTTGTGCGTGTGAAAAAAAAAAGAGTTTTTGGTCATCTTTTAACAGTCATAACTCCTATATCAGGATGATTTAGCTGTATTTCAAGTTATGTTTGGAAATCCCTTCGAATTATCTTTCGAACGCCACCAAGTTTACTCGATTCCGAGTTCATATGAGTGAGTTATGGATTTTCGAAGTTGGGCCGTTGGAAAGGGAATTTCATCCAAAATTTTAAGGGTAGTTTGGTCTTTTCCCTCACCTATCCTTTTGGTTGTATAACAACGGTCTATGCTGATTTTCCATTAGTTTTCCCTTTTAAAAGTGAGATTTAGGGTTTTTGACAGAAAAGGAAAGAAGAGGAGGAAGTGAAGAAGAAACAAGGATTCATCAATATCGTCGCGGGTTTCGTCGGGGGTGATCCCTATTAAGGTATGTGAAATCATAGTGTTGGGTTGGTTCATTACCCCACAAGCCAAACCCGTTTAATTCCGAGAAAAAATTTGTTGTGTTTGTTGAAGTTTGTGGTTGTGTTTGTGGAATTCTTGTGGTTGTGTTGTTGAAGTTTCTTGTTGATTTGGTTTATGTTTCCGGTTTTGATTTCGAGTTGAATCCATTGTATAGTAAGGGCTTATAGGATTCGAAGTGTTTGCGGCTGGAACCTTTGAAGTTAGGAAGGTTTAGAGTTGGAGAAACTAATGAGAAAAGTCGGATTTTCGGGGAAAAAGTTTGGGGCGTCACCCCAGCCACTGCGCCCCGAAAGGTATTCTGAGCTTTACCCCTTGGTGCGGCGCGCTTTCCAGGTATCTTAGCAGGCCACTTTGAAGTATGAAGGCTGGCGCCCCGCGCCTCTCTGAGCCCCAAGGACGCCAATCCTTCCCATTCTTTCCCAATTTTTTCGTACAGGTTCCTTAGTAATGTACCTATGTTTTATAGTTGTTTTCAACTCTCTGAGGTACATCTAAGCATGACGAACTCATCCATAAACATGAGATCATTACCCTTGAATTCATAATCCAATTCGAGGAAAGTTAGGATCAAAGTCAACTGAAGTTAGAGTCAAGCTTAGAAGTTACCAAGTAAGCCAAAGCAAGTTTTTAAAGTTTTCAAGAGTCTTTAATGAACGTTTTAACTTCGTTTTAAGGCTCAAGTTTCAAGTTAAGTAAAGAGTAAACAATTGAGTTCATTTCTCAAAAAGTTATTAGGGAACTAGGTATTCCCAAAGAAGTTTATAAATGTTTTCACAGTTAAACAAGATTGGAAACTGAGATTTCCAAGATAGCCTTTGAGCTAAGTTTTTGAATAACTATCTCAAATCAGAAGTAAGAAATATGTTTTAAAAATGTAACTGCCACTACATTTTTGGGAGTAGTATTTACCACCGAATTGGGGGGCGTTCAGAGATCCCACAACCCACATAGAAACATGTAGCCATCATGGGTAGAAGAGGTTCATACTTTGTAGATGAATCCTTTTCAGATTAGACTAGTGGATCCATTAGGCAGTTCAGGTCCTATACCTTTGGCCGGGTATAGGATGATCTGGCTGCGTGAGGTTGGTCTCTGTATCATCACTATAGCTCTTATGTGATGGTTGTCGGTTAGAGTAAGTCCCACATAAATTATTGTATTTATATATCCATCTGTTCATTTGTATTTCTACATACATCTCAGTCTTACTGTATCTTTGTATACTCACAGAGCTTATAGCATGTTTTAAACATCTTTTCTTTATATCGCACTTGTTCTAAATTGCCTTATATTGGAATGAATCAGTCTGGTTGAGTTGAGTTGAGCTAGGTAAGTTATTCAGTTTCTTCCAGATTTCCTTTTAGCCTATGTTGCTTAGGTTTCCAGCTCGCATACACATACATTCAATGTACTGATGCCATTTGGCCTGCTATTTATGATGATGCAGACGCAGGTACCCAGGATCATCATCCAGCATGCCGTTGATCCAACTGAGCACTCCAGAGTTAGTGGTGAGCCTCCTTACTTTCCGGAGGACTTTGTTATTTTGTGTTCCTAGTTTTGTTTTATTATGAAGTTGTGGGGTCTGTCCCAACATCCATTTCAGCGTTATAGAGGATTCATGGGCAGTCAGTCAGTTAATATTAAGTCTCTCATCAATGTATACATATAATATTCTATTTTGAGACTCAATTTACCTTTTTTGCCAGATTTTATCAGTGAGGTTGCTTTATGACCTTTCATTGCGTTGAGTTATTCTGTTGAGTTAGGTTTCCGCTGAGTCAAGTAAGCCAGGCTGAGGGTTCGCTTGGGGCCAGCAATAGTATTCGAGTGCCGGCCACTTCCATTGTGTAGGCTCAGTGCGTGACTAAATTGTTATCAGAGCACAGAGTTCATGATTTCCAAGGAGTCTATTAAGCCGTGTCTGTAGAGTCCTAGTTATCGGTGTGAAGTGCGCCACATCTATAATTCGGAGGCTACGACACTTAGGAAGATTTCTCATTTCTTTCACACTCATCTCATGCATTAGAGCTTATCTCTAGAAAGTTTCTGTCAAATTTGTGCTTGTGCGTGTGGAAAAAAAAGAGTTTTTGGTCACCTTTTAACAGTCATAACTCCTATATTAGGATGATTTAGCTGTATTTCCAGTTATGTTTGGAAAGCCCTTGGAATTATCTCTCGAACGCCGCCAAGTTTACTCCATTCCGAGTTCATATGAGTGAGTTATGCCTTTTTGAAGTTGGGCCGTTGGAAAGGGATGTTCATCCGATATTTTAAGGGTAGTTTGGTCTTTTCCCTCATCTTTCCTTTTGGTTGTCTAACAAGGGTCTATACTGATTTTACATCAGTTTTCCCTTTTCAAAGTGAGATTTAGGTTTTTTGACAGAAAAGGAAAGAAGAGGAGGAAGTGAAGAAGAAACAAAGATTCATCAATATCGTCATGGGTTTCTTCGGGGGTGATCCTTATTAAGGTATGTGAGATCATGATGTTGGGTTGGTTCATTCCCCCACACGCCAAACTCGTTTAATTCCTAGAAAAGATTGGTTGTGTTTGTTGAAGTTTGTGGTTGTGTTTGTGGAATTCTTGTGGTTGTGTTGTTGAAGTTTCTTGTTGATTTGGTACATGTTTCCGCCTGTGATTTCTAGTTGAATCCATTGTATATTAAGGGGTTATAGGATTCTAAGTGTTTGGGGCTAGAACCTTTGAAGTTAAGAAGGTTTAGAATTGGAGAAACTAATGAGAAAAGTCGGCTTTTAGGGGAAAAAGGCTGGGCCGTCGCGCCAACCACCGCGCCCCAAAAGGTATTCTGAGCTTTACCCCTTGCGGCGGCACGCTTTCCAGTTCGCCCAGCAGTCCCCTCTGAGGTATGAAGGGTGGCGCCCTGCGCCTCCCTGAGCGCCAAGGACGCCAATCTTTCCCAATTTTTTCGTACAGGTTCCTTAGTAATGTACCTATGTTTTATAGTTGTTTTCAACTCTCTAAGGTACATATAAACATCACAAACTCATCCATAAACATGAGATCATTACCCTTGAATTCATAATCCAATTCGAGGAAAATTAGGATCAAAGTCAAGTGAAGTTAGAGTCAGGCTTAGAAGTTAACAAGTAAGCCAAAGCAAGTTTTTAAAGTTTTCAAGAATCTTTAATGAACGTTTTAACTTCGTTTTAAGGCTCAAGTTTCAAGTTAAGTAAAGGGTAAAGAGTTGAGTTCATTTCTCAAAAAGTTATTGGTGAACTAGGTATTCCCAAAGAATTTTATAAATGTTTTCACATTTAAACAAGATTGGAAACTGAAATCTCCAAAGAGCCTTCGGGCTAGTTTTTTCTAGAAAAGAGAAATCGCTTTCTAAATGAAGCAAGAGAGGAAACTGAGATTTCCAAGATAGCCTTTGAGTTAAGTTTTTGAATAACTATCTCAAATCTGAAGTAAGAAATATGTTATAAAAATGTAAGAGCCACTACATTTTTGGGAGTAGTATTGAGCACCGAATTAGGGGGCGTTCACAGAACCCACATCCCCCCATAGAACCATTTAGCCATCATGGGTAGAAGAGGTTCATACTTTTTAGATGAATCCTTTTCAGATTAGAATAGTCGATCCATTAGGCAGTTCAGGTCCTAGACCTTTGGCCGAGTATAGGATGATCTGGCAGCGTGAGGTTGGTCTCTTTATCATCACTATAACTCTTATGTGATGGTCGTCGGTTAGAGAAACTCCCACAACAATTATTGTATTTATATATACATCAGTTCATTTGTATTTCTACATATATCCCAGTCATACTGTATCTTTGTATACACACAGAGCTTATAGCATGTTTTAAACATCTTTTCTTTATATTGCACTTGTTCTAAATTGCCTTATATTGAAATGAGTTAGTCAGGTTGAGTTGAGTTGAGCCAGATAAGTTATTCAGTTTCCTCCAGATTTCCTTCTAGCCTATGTGGCTTAGGTTTCCAGCTCGCATATTCGTACATTCAATATACTGATACCAGTTGGCCTGCGTCTTATGATGATGCATACGCAGGTACCCAGGATCATCATCCAGCATCCCGTTGATCCAACTGAGCACTATAGAGTAAGTGGTGAGCCTCATTGCTTTCCGGAGGACTCAGTTATTTTCTGTTCCTAGTTTTGTTTTATTACGAAGTTGTGGGGTTTGTACCAACATCCATTTCAGCGTTATAGAGGATTCATAGACAGTCAGTCAGTTAATATTGAGTCTCTCATTTATGTATACATATAATATTCTATTTTGAGACTCAATTTGCCTTTTTGGCCAGATTTTATCAATTAGGTTGCTTTATGACCTTTCATTGCATTGAGTTATTCTGCTGAGTTAGGTTTCCGCTGAGTTAAGTAAGCAAGGCCAAGGGTTCGCTTGGGGCCAGCAATGGTCTTCGAGTGTCGGCCACGTCCAGGGGGTTGGCTCGGGGGGTGACAAAATTGGTATCAGAGCACAGAGTTCAGGATTCCCAAGAAGTCTATTAAGCCGTGTCTGTAGAGTCCTAGTTATCGGTGTGAAGCGCGCCACATCTATAATTGGGAGTCTACGACACTTAGGAAGATTTCTCATTTCTTTCACACTGATCTCGTGCATTAGAGCTTATCTCTAAAAAGTTTCTTTCTAATTTGTGCTTGTGCGTGTGGAAAAAAATTAGTTTTTGGTCAGATTTTAACAGTCATAAATCCTATATCATGATGATTTAGTTGTATTTCCAGTTTTTTTTGGAAAGCCCTTGGAATTATCTTTCGAACGCCAAAAAGTTTACTCAATTCCGAGTTCATATGAGTGAGTTATGCCTTTTCAAAGTTGGGCCGTTGGAAAGGGATGTTCATCTGAAATTTTAAGGTTAGTTTGGTATTTTCCCTCACCTTTCCTTTTGGTTGTCTAACAAGGGTCTCTGCTGATTTTACATAAGTTTTCCTTGTGGGTGTGTTTGTGGAATTCTTGTGGTTGTGTTGTTGAAGTTTCTTGTTGATTTGGTATATGTTTTCCGGTTGTGATTTCGAGTTAAATCCATTGTAGATTAAGTGGTTATAGGATTCTAAGTATTTGGGGCTCGAACCTTTGAAGTTAAGAAGGTTTAGAGTTGGAGAAACTAATGAGAAAAGTTGGATTTTCTGGGAAAATGGCTGGGGCGTCGCACCAGCCACCGCGCCCCGAAAGGAATTATGAGCATAGCCCCTTGGGGTGGCACGCCTTCCAGGTCGCCCAGCAGGCCTCTCTGAAGTCTTAAGGCTGGCGCCCCGCGCCTCTCAGAGCGCCAAGGACACCAATCCTTCCCATTCTTTCCCAACTTTTTCGTACATGTTTCGTAGTAATGTACCTATGTTTTATAGTTGTTTTCAACTCTCTAAGGTACATCTAAACATCAGGAACTTATCCACACACATGAGATCATTACCCTTGAATTCATAATCGAATTCGAGGAAAGTTAGGATCAAAGTTAAGAGAAGTTAGAGTCAAGCTCAGAAGTTAACAAGTAAGCCAAAGCAAGTTTTTGAAGTTTTCAAGAGTCTTTAATGAACGTTTTAACTTCGCTTGAAGGCTCAAGTTTCAAGTTAAGTAAAGAGTAAAGAGTTGAGTTCATTTCTCAAAAAGTTATTAGGGAACTATTCCCAAAGAAGTTTATAAATGTTTTCACATTTAAACAAGATTGGAAACTGAGATCTCCAAAGAGCCTTCGGGCTAGTTTTTTCTAGATGAATCCGTTTCGTAATAGACTAGTGGATCCATTAGGCAGTTCAGGTCCTATACCTTTGGCCGGGTATAGGAAGATCTGGCAGCGTGAGGTTGGTCTCAGTATCATCATTATAGCTCTTATGTGATGGTCGTCGGTTAGAGAAACTCCCACATCAATTATTGTATTTATATATACATCAGTTCATTTGTATTTCTACATACATCTCAGGCTGACCACCGAATTGGGGGGCGTTCACAGAACCCACTACCCCTATAGATCCATGTAGCCATCATGGGTAGAAGAGGTTCATACTTTTTAGGTGAATCCTTTTCAGATTAGACTAGTGGATCCATTAGGCAGTTCATGTCCTAGACCTTTTGTCGGGTATAGAATGATCTAGAAACGTGAGGTTGGTCTCTGTATCATCACTATAGCTCTTATGTGATGCCTCATACATTCAATGTACCTATGCCAGTTGGCCTTCAGCTCAGTCTTACTGTATCTTTGTATACACACAGAGCTTATAGCATGTTTTAAACATCGTTTCTTTATATTGCACTTGTTCTAAATTGCTTTATATTGAAATGAGTCAGTCAGTTTGAGTTGAGTTGAGCGAGGTAAGTTATTCAGTTTCTTCCAGATTTCCTTCTAGCCTATGTTGCTTAGGTTTCCAGCTCGCATCCTCATACATTCAATGTACCTATGCCAGTTGGCCTTCAGCTCAGTCTTACTGTATCTTTGTATACACACAGAGCTTATAGCATGTTTTAAACATCTTTTCTTTATATTGCACTTGTTCTAAATTGCTTTATATTGAAATGAGTCAGTCAGTTTGAGTTGAGTTGAGCGAGGTAAGTTATTCAGTTTCTTCCAGATTTCCTTCTAGCCTATGTTGCTAAGGTTTCCAGCTCGCATACTCGTACATTCAATGTACTGATGCCAGTTGGCCTGCATCTTATGATAATGCAGACGCAGGTATCCAGGATCATCATCCAGCATGCCGTTGATCCAACTGAGC
>NW_006239946.1:18104-29865 GCF_000226075.1 Solanum tuberosum
AATATTCTATTTTGAGACTCAATTTGCCTTTTTGGCCAGATTTTATCAGATAGGTTGCTTTATGACCTTTCATTGCTTTGAGTTATTCAGTTGAGTTAGGTTTCCACTGAGTTAAGTAAGCCAAGCCTAGGGTTCTCTTGGGGCCAGCAATGGTCTTCGAGTGCCGGCCACGCCCAGGGTGTGGGCTTGGGGCGTGACGATATTGGTATCACGGCACTGAGTTCAAGAGTCCGAAGGAGTCTATGAAGCCGTGTCTGTAGAGTCCTAGTTATCGGTCTGAAGCGCGCCACATCTATAATTGGGAGGCTACGACACTTAGGAAGATTTCTCATTTCTTTCACACTCATCTCGTGCATTAGACCTTATCTCTAAAATCTTACTTTCTAATTCGTGCTTGTGCGTGTGGAAAAAAAATAACTTTTTGTTCAGCTTTTAACAGTCATAACTCCTATATCAGGATGATTTAGGTGTATTTCCAGTTATGTTTGGAAATGTCTTGGAATTATCTTTCCAATGCCGCCGAGTTTACTCGATTCCGAGTTTATATGAGTGAGTTATGCCTTTTCGAAGTTGTGTCGTTGGAAAGGGAAGTTCATCCGAAATTTTAAGGGTAGTTTGGTCTTTTCCCTAACCTTTCCTTTTGGTTGTATAACAAGGGTGTATGCTGATTTTACATCAGTTTTCACTTTTAAAACTGAGATTTAGGGTTCTTGACAGAAAAGGAAAGAAGAGGAGGAAGTGAAAAAGTAACAAGGATTCACGAATATCGTCGTGGCTTTCGTCGTGGGTGATCCCTATTAAGGTATGTGAGACCATAGTGTTGGGTTGGTTCAATCCCCTACAAGCCAAACTCGTTTAATTCCGAGAAAAGATTGGTTGTGTTTGTTGAAGTTTGTGGTTGTGTTTCTGGAATTCTTGTGGTTGTGTTGTTGAAGTTTCTTGTTGATTTGGTACATGTTTCCGCTTGTGATTTCTAGATGAATCCATTGTATATTAATGGGTTATAGGATTCTAAGTGTTTGGGGCTGGAACCTTTGAAGTTAAGAAGGTTTAGAGTTGGAGAAACTAATGAGAAAAGTCGGATTTTCGGGGAAAAAGGCTGGGGCTTCGCGCCAGCCACCGCGCCCCGAAAGGTATTATGAGTTCAACCCCTTGGGGCGGCGCGCCTTCCAGGTGACCCAGCAGGCCCCTCTGAAGTATGAAGGCTGGCGCCCCGCGCCTCTCTGAGCGCCAAGGATGCCAATCCTTCCCATTTTTTCCCAATTTTTTCGTACAGGTTCCTTAGTAATGTACCTATGTTTTATAGTTGTTTTCAACTCTCTAAGGTACATCTAAACATCACGAACTCATCCATAAACATGAGAACATTACCCTTGAATTCATAATCCAATTCGAGGAAAGTTAGGATCAAAGTCAAGTGAAGTTAGAGTCAAGCTTAGAATTTACCAAGTAAGACAAAGAAAGTTTTTAAAGTTTTCAATAGTCTTTAATGAACGTTTTAACTTCGTTTTAAGGCTCAAGTTTCAAGTTGAGTAAAGAGTAAAGAGTTGAGTTCATTTTTCGCAAAAAGTTATTAGGGAACTAGGTATTCCCAAAGAAATTTATAAATGTTTTCACATTTAAACAAGATTGGAAAATGAGATCTCCAAAGAGCCTTCGGGCTAGTTTTTTCTAGAAAAGAGAATTTTCTTCCTAAATGAAACAAGAGAGGAAACTGAGATTTCCAAGATAGCCTTTCAGCTAAGTTTTTGAATAACTATCTCAAATCAGAAGTAAGAAATATGTTTTAAAAATATAAGACCCACTACATTTTTGGGAGTAGTATTGAGCACCGAATTGGGGGAGCGTTCAAAGAACCCACAGTCCCCATAGAACCATGTAACCATCATGGGCAGAAGAGGTTCATACTTTTTAGATGAATCCTTTTCAGATTAGACTAGTGGATCCATTAGGCAGTTCAGGTCCTATACCTTTGGCCGGGTATAATTTTAATGGTTTAATTATTTCTAAATATGTATTAATAATTGATCTACATTGTTTTAATGATGATTCCCTTAGGAACCCATGAAAACCCCCATATTTCTCCAAATTGTGAATTCATAGGTTGGGTTGTTGATTGTGAAAGAAGATTTTTATGATCTTATGTATGAATTGATAGAAATACATGAAGTTATGATGAAATACCTATCTAATGCTTAAATTGAATATTTGGTAATTGATAATAGCTTTGAACCTTGCAAGGGCAAACTGTGAGTTTATGCATGATCTTATCAAACTTATGTAATTGCTCAAAGGGTGTTTGAGAGTAAAGTGGCAATGTTTATTGTGCTGTTGAAAGGTTATTCTCATGAAACACTTACAACCATGATGTGAAAGGTCTTCTCACATATAAAGGATTCTTAGGTTGAAAGGCTATTCTCACCTAATTGAATTAATGAATAAGACCTATCTTAATGAACTAATTTTTATTGATTATCAATGACATTCTTCCGTGAGATGTGAGTTAAGTAAGACTTAATAAGTATTCCATGGTAATTATGCTTAGCACCGAGTGGATATTGACAATGAGATGGAAGCTCTCCCGTTCGTTAAGGCCAGGTTCATAGAAGAAATCTCCATATCCCATAAATTATGTGCCCTAGTAGGTTAACTAGCTAGTAGATCCACCTAACCTAGGAGTTCATGGTTCTACCTTTGGCAAGTAGAACAACCCTTTTTGGTGTGGGAGACATCGGGTGATCATGTTATAGCTCACATGGTCTCTATGTTGGTTAAGGCTATTCTTCCCACAATAAGAACATGATTAATGAACTATGGTTACTCAAGAAGCTTTGTATCATAATTCCATGGTTTAAAGGTGATATTGACTTATGTTGTCCATGATTATGACTTATGACTTCTAATGTCTTTTATGATGTTTAAACATGGCAAATTGCATGCTTTCAAATGAAATGTCCAATTTTACATGTTTCAAATGTTTTTATGCTTGGCTACCATACTTAGTACATTTTTGTGCTAACCCCTACTTTTCCAACATTTTCCCAAGTGTAGGGTCTAGTTTTCGAGGTGATCATTCTAGTGGCTAAAGCTTGGACTTGTATATCTTCCGAGCTTGTTGGTGAGTCCTTATATTTTGAGGATGACTTTTTCTCATGATGTAGTTTCATTTATTGTATTTCCCTTTTCGGACATGTTGTATGGGCTAGGCCCTATGTCATTCAAGTATTGTAATAGATGACTATATTGAGACAAGTCTATATTTCAACTTTCCTTTTATGAAAAACTTTTAAGACTTGAAATACGTTTTACTCTTTATTATTCTAGTACTTTATGTGATGATATTCTAGGTGGCTTACATGGAGCCTTTCAGGGTTCTATGTGCCTTGTTACATCTAGGGGGTTCCCTTGGTTGTTAAAAAATGGTAGTCTTTAATTGTTGTATTTCCAAGTATTTTGATATTATTATGATTATGCCTTTTTAGTTGGAATTTACTTAGCATTGAGAGGACCATGGAATGGAGGCCTTACTTTTAGAAGAGGATCGTTCTTTAGTAGCAATTCTCTTGTCCCAAACTACATGCCCCCGTAGGATTTTCTTAAATGACCTATCTAGTGGATCAATGTTAGCAATAATAAATGATACTGAGTTCTTACCTTGTAAAGTAGAGTCTCTCTTTTCGGTTTTAGGGTTACACCGATTCCATGTTCACATGGTCTTATTGACGGTTAACGGTAAAATTAGACAAATGAATTGTTCTTCTTCAAAGGTTTATCAAAGCTTTTCCTATGGTTTTCAAATATGCATTAAATTTGCTTATGATTGTTATTTCTCTCTAAAGGCTTTTATTTGGTATTACTTAGTCATGCATATCATGTTTAAGTTCACTATATTATCATGTTTTCATTTTTATGCATTTCCCCATCTTCAATATATTCGAAATACTAATGCATATTCCTCCTATATTGTTTCATGATATAGGCTATGATACTCCTCCTCCTAATGTGGATAGATTGGGATTGCTGGGCTGTTGACTACTCGAATTGGTGAGTCCACACGATTCGAGAGCAATACCTTGGATACACTACAAGAAAAACACCATCTAAGGAATGGAAATCTGGTCCCAGAAAGTCAAAATCTAGTCCCAAATAGTCTATTGTGACGGGAAAAGGCAGGTCGCCACCCGTCCTAATAGGCCTCTTCGCTAGAGGTCAATTGTGACGGGCTCCTTTAGCTGGTCCTTAAATGGGTTTAGAGACGGAAGCAAAGCCTGTCGCAAAAATGCTTTTAGAGACCATGTATCTTGTCCCAAATGGTTGATTTTCTTCTTTAAAAAATTGCCTTTTTTAAATCCCTTTAGCGACGAGAAACTACCTCGTTGTAGAGCACCTTTTTGCGACTAGTGGCGACCTCATCCTAGATTAACCTTTAGGGACAAGAAGTTGTCTCGTCTTACATGAACTTTTAGGGTTGAGCAAAATATTTGGTCTCTAGTTGACTACCAATGTTTGCTACAGAAAATTTCCAAACAAAAGGCCAATATAAATATAAAAATTAGATAACATCCCATGAAGTTAGTGTCAATATTTTCTTAACAAAAATCATAGCTAATCAACATCGATCTCAAGCTAGACTATAATATCAAGTTTTGCATAACTTCCATAGTAAAATAATAATATTCTTTTGCATCTTCTAAGCTTGCATCTTGACTTGTAACTTCAATCTTCAGAATCTGTAAATACAAAAATTTTGAAAAGACCATAAGTAACTTTTGGTATATATAAGGAGTAATATGTAAATTTTACACTAAATTAGTTACACTGCTCATCGCAAAAAAAAACTCTAACATTCAGCAAAGGTTATATAGAAATGTCAACAAGATGCAAGAATATAAGAAAATTAATTAGGAAAGATTTGATATGCATTAACCAAGAATTCAAATCTATTTCAAAACACAGAAATTTGAGGACAAGAGATAGTAAAAAATGGAGAAATTCTCCATCAAGAATGTATGCTATGGATACTTTAGAGACTCTATCAACATCTCTTTATATAGAGTGCAGATGGATACCTGAGGTCGAAGGAGAAATGGGTAGATCGTGTAGAACTCAACTTCCACTCAAATATGTAGAGGAGAGTATGCCCCTGTCAGCAATTTTCGTATTGCAGAGTAAGGAAAAATGGTGCATATGGCGAGGAACATAAGGGTTCCACAAAACTCAGCTAGTTTAGCTGAAGCTAAGAAGAGGACCTTAGAATTCTTCAGGATGTGTTGCAGATCCGTCCCTGGGTATGTGGAAATTTACAACTTATACGACATCGATTCCCCCTCTAAACTCCGTTCTGCTGTCACTGCCGAAGTTCGCAAAAATTCAAACGTTACTAATCCTAAGGTAATTGACATGCTGCTGTTTAAGGGCATGGAAGAGTTGACGAACTGTGTAGACCACTCAAAACAGAGGCACCATCTTGTTGAGAAATATGCCTTAGGTAATCAAGGTCTTGAAGAGGAACTTGGACATAAAGATCAGGGTAGCTCTAATTTCATGAAACCTTTTACAGCATCAACTACTTCTAGATTTCTTTTTAAACTTTGTTGCTACTCTTGTAATAAACAGTTGCAATTTATTGGTAGTAGGAACTCTTTCGAGTCTAGAACAAGTTGTTATGCTGTCTGCTTTGAGATGGAAGTCATGCCTTTTTATGGGGAAAAAAAATGTACAGGAGAGTATGCATTGATTCAAGAGAAGACAATAGAGGCAATTCTGAAAGGAACTAGTAGCAGCATGCTAGAGGTCTGATATTGGATAATATTCATAGAATGGTATTATTCATCTCACTAGATGCTCTTAGATTATAAAGGTACTGAAAAAAGACTTCAAGTGTTTCCTATTAGAACTTCAAGTATAAAATTTGAAATCTGATCCAAATTTGTTCATGACTAAAATTAATATGGTTTCCTCGTAGTCGTAGAGTTTCCTATCAGAACTTCTATTGTCCAGTTAGTAGAGTATCACTAGTCTAAATCGTCTATAATTTCAAGTTTATATGTCTTGATGTAGTAGGTTGGGAGACAAAAACAGATTGCATTCGAAAGTGTATCACAAGTCTAAAAGGTTTACAGATTGCATTCACAGTGATTGTATTAAATCCTAGAGAACTATCGATTGTATTCACAATGAATCCTAAAACTTCCATGTTAAAAAGAACCATTACGTAATAGAAAGTGCTTCCCCAAAAATTGAGGTAGTACAGAATAATGAAATCCTAGAAGGAATGTTATTTGACCTTTAGCTTGATACAAGAATTAACATCTAACCACAAGAACCAAAAAGATGAAATTGATGATTTGATGGATTATATAAATTCTTTGGAAAATGAGTTTGATGAAGTTGTTTGTAAAGGTCAATCGCTTGAAGTTCAGTTGCAGGAAAATATAAGATAGTTGTTTTGAAGAAGGATATCTCACGAACGTGCAAGGACACAAAATTGTTTTCATGTAAAAACTCGTAGGTGACTGCCAGTGCCAAGGAAACCATAGAAGGAAAATGTTCCATTGAGGAGGAATTGTTAGAGAAAAGGAATGTTTGTGAGAACTTACATATTGAAATTATCAAGTATGATGATATTGTTAGCAAAATGAGTAATTCAATTGAATGTTCATAGAGAAATCTGAATGGTCTTACTAGTAAGAAGGAAAACCTCCATAGAGAAATTCTCATGTTCCAAAAGAAACTAGAGACAACACAAACTCTTGCGGAGGAAAGTGAAGAAATTTCCATAGAAGGAAAATGGGTGGAGTTGTGCTTTAAGCTACTTTCTTCAGTTACTAACCTCTGATATTTTTCTGTTTTTTCATTTTTTCCGGCTCCCCATTTTCTTACAACAATATTCTATTCATGTTAGGTGGCCGAGATAGCAAAACTCCAGGCTGATGAGAAAGAAGAGGAGGTTAAATTATTTGAGAGGTTTGTTGAAGAACTAAAATGCATAGTGAATGTACTGGATAAGGAGATACTCATTCTTGGCCAAGCTAAATGTATTTATCTATATTTTTATCATTGAATAATCTGACTTAACTTTTCACAGGAGAGGCTGAGCAACAACAGTTACAAAGAAAGAGGCTAGAAATGGAACTTCATGCCATCAAGCAACAAATGAACTTCATGATTGAAATTCCTAATTTATTCACGTTAGTACGCAGGTGGATAGAAATCTCTTAGGAATTAGTGGCACGTTAATACATACGTGGATCAGTTTTAACAATTTCACCACTTTTACCGCCTTCTCTGTTAGCATTAAAAGTTGAACAATAGTTCACTTGTTACTCAGGATGGATTTCTCAAGCTTAATACAACTTGCTCTATCTTCTATCAGAACATTATTTTAGCTCATTGAGCTGCGAGTTCCTCTGTTCAATAACGGTTCATTGTTCTCTTACTATTATAGAACACTAAGTTCTCCTACGATTGATCCCCTTCATTGTTGGGATCTTATCACACGACAAACTTAAATCTATTTTAACATACACAAACAGTTATCTAAGAGAAGAACAGTAACCTGAACAAGAAGAGTCACTCAAACAAGAAGACTAACTCGAACAAGAAGAGTAACTCGAAGAAAACAAACAACACACCTAATTAGAGAATAAATAGAAATCAACTCGCATTTAATACAACTCTCTCTATCGTCTCTCAAACAATATTTTAGTTCATTTTGCTGCAAGTTCTTCTGTTCAAGAACGGTTATGAAGATCCCCTTCATATTTTGGATCTTATCACACCACAAACTTTAATATATTTTTAAAACATGACTAGCTAGTATAGAAGAAAAAGAGTAAATCAAACAAGAAGGGTTATAAATCGCACAAAACAAACAACAAATCATATTTAGAGATGAAAAAAATCATCTCGCGAAGGTGCACATACCTGAGATTCGAGTAAGATAGAAAACAGAGATTAAGTTCAGATCGCTTCTAGGCAGACCTGTGCTTTTTCTATTTTGAGAAAACACAGATGAATCATTGAGAGCTATAATCTACGCTGAGATTGCTGCTAGGCAGATGCTGCTAGGGTTTTCTGATTTGGGACACTGTTTTGAAAAACAAAGCGTCTCTTGTTTTTGTTTTTTTAGAATTTTAATTACACTACTTATGTTTTGGCTCTAAGTTTTGGTAAAACTTGAACTTTTTTTAATATTAAAGTTGCCGCACTTTCTCTCCCCTATACCCCTAAATTATAATTTGGGACCATTTATTAATTTCTTTAGAGACTAGATTTAGTACCTTCACAAAAAGATACATAATTAAGGACAAAAAAAAATCTCGTCCCAATAGATATACTTTAACAGACGGGATTATTAACTCGTCCCTAAACGTTGGTCTTAAATAAAGCTTTTTCTTGTAGTGGAAGTTTGTGGAATTCTTGTGGTTGTGTTGTTGAAGTTTCTTGTTGATTTGGAATATTTTTCCGGTTGTGATTTCAAGTTGAATCCATTGTATAGAAAGGGGTTATAGGATTCTAAGTGTTTGCGGCTGGAACCTTTGAAGTTAGGAAGGTTTAGAGTTGGAGAAACTAATGAGAAAAGTTGGATTTTCGGGGAAAAGGCTGGGGCTTCGCGCCAACCAGCGCTCCCCGAAAGGTATTCTGAGCTTTACCCCTTGGGGCGGCCCGTCTTCCAGGTCGCCCAGCAGGCCCCTCTGAAGTCTGAAGACTGGCGCCCCGCGCCTCTCTGAGCGCCAAGGACGCCAATCCTTCCCATTCTTTCCCAACTTTTTCGTACATGTTCCCTAGTATTCTGCCTATGTTTTATAGTTGTTTTCAACACACTAAGGTACATCTAAATATCATGAACTCATCCATAAATATGAGATCAATACCCTTTAATTCATAATCCAATTCGAGAAAAGTTAGGATCAAAGTCAAGTGAAGTTAGAGTTAAGCTTAGAAGTTAACAAGTCAGCCAAAGCAAGTTTTTAAAGTTTTCAAGAGTCTTTAATGAACGTATTCACTTCGTTTTAAGGCTCAAGTTTCAAGTTAAGTAAAGAGTAAAGAGTTGAGTTCATTTTCTTAAAAAGTTATTAGCGAACTAGGTATTCCCTAAAGAAGTTTATAAATGTTTTCACATTTAAACAAGATTGGAAACTGAGATCTCCAAAGAGCCTTCGGGCTAGTTTTTTCTAGAAAAGAGAAATCGCTTTCTAAATGAAGCAAGAGAGGAAACTGAGATTTCCAAGATAGCCTTTGAACTAAGTTTTTGAATAACTATCTCAAATCAGAAGTAAGAAATATGTTTTAAAAATGTAAGCGCCACTATATTTTTGAGAGTAGTATTGAGTCCCGAATTGTGGGGGTGTTCAGAGAACCCACAGCCCCCATAGAACCATGTAGCCATCATGGGTAGAAGAGGTTCATACTTTTTAGAAGAATCTTTTTCAAATTAGACTAGTGGATTCATTAGGGAATTCAGGTCCTATACCTTTGGCCGGGTATAGGATGATCTGGCAACGTGAGGTTGGTCTCTGTATCATCACTATAGCTCTTATGTGATGGTCGTCGGTTAGAGAAACTCCCATACCAATTATTGTATTTATATATACATCAGTTCATTTGTATTTATACATACATTTCAAGCTTACTGTATCTTGGTATACACACAGAGCTTATAGCATGTTTTAAACTTCTTTTCTTGATATTGCACTTGTTCTAAATTGCCTTATATTGAAATGAGTCAGTCAGGTTGAGTTGAGTTGAGTCAGGTAAGTTATTCAGTTTCTTCCAGATTTCCTTCTAGCCTATGTCGCTTAGGTTTCCAGCTCGCATACTCGTACATTCAATGTACTGATGCCAGTTGTCCTGCATCTTATGATGATGCAGACGCAGGTACCCAGGATCATCATCCAGCATGCCGTTGATCCAACTGAGCACTCCAGAGTCATTGGCGAGCCTCCTTGCTTTTCGGAGGAATCTGTTTTTTTGTGTTCCTAGTTTTGTTTTATTAGGAAGCTGTGGGGTTTGTCCCAACATCCGTTCCAGCGTTATAGTGGATTCATAGACAGTCAGTCAGTTAATATTGAATCTCTCATCTCTGTATACATATAATATTTTATTTTGGGACTCAATTTGCCTTTTTGGCCTGATTTTATCATATAGGTTGCTTTATGACCTTTCATTGCATTGAGTTATTCTATTGAGTTAGGTTTCCGCTGAATTAAGTAAGCTAGGCCAAAGGTTCGCTTGGGGCCAGCAATGGTCTTCGAGTGCCGGCCACATCCAGGGTGTAGCCTCGGGGCGTGACAAAATTGGTATCAGAGCATAGAGTTCAAAATTCCTAGGGAGTCTATGAAGCCGTGTCAGTAGAGTCCTAGTTATCAGTGTGAAGCGCGCCACATCTATAATTGGGAGGCTAAGACACTTAGGAAGATTTCTCATTTCTTTCACACTTATCTCGTGCATTAGAGCTTATCTCTAAAAAGTTTCTTTCTAATTCGTGTTTGTGCGTGTGGAAAAAAAAAGAGTTTTTGGTCAGATTTTAATAGTCATAACTCCTATATCAGGATTATTTAGGAGTATTTTCAGTTATGTTTGGAAAGCCCTTGGAATTATATTTCGAACGCCGCCGAGTTTACTCGATTCCGAGTTCATATGAGTAAGTTATGCCTTTTCGAAGTTGGGCCATTGGAAAGGGAAGTTCATCCGAAATATTAAGGGTAGTTTGGTCTTTTGCCTCAATTTTCCCTTTTAAAAGTGCGATTTAGGGTTTTTGACAGAAAAGGAAAGAAGAGGAGGAAGTGAAGAAGAAACAAAGATTCATCAAGATCGTCGTGGGTTTCGTCCGGGGTGATCCCTATTAAGGTATTTGAGATCATAGTGTTGGGTTGGTTCATTCCCCCTCACACCAAACTCGTTTAATTCCGAGAAATGATTGGTTGTGTTTGCTGAAGTTTGTGTTTGTGTTTGTGGAATTCTTGTGGTTGTGTTGTTGAAGTTTCTTTTTGATTTGGTACATGTTTACGCTTGCCATTTTGGGTTGAATCCATTGTATATTAAGGGGTTATAGGATTCGAAGTGTTTGGGGCTGGAACCTTTGAAGTTAAGAAGGTTTAGAGTTCGAGAAACTAAGGAGAAAAGTCGGATTTTCGGGGAAAAAGGCTTGGGCGTCGCGCCAGCCACTGCGTCCTGAAAGGTATTCTAAGCTTTGCGCCTTGGGGCGGCGCGCCATCCAGGTCACCTAGAAGGACCCTCTGAAGTCCGAAGGCTGGCGCCCCACGCCTCTCAGATCGCTAAGGACGCCGATCCTTCCCATTCTTTCCCAACTTTTTCGTACATGTTCCCTAGTAATGTACCTATGTTTTATAGTTGTTTTCAACACTCTAAGGTACATCTAAACATCACGAACTCATCCATAAACATGAGATCAATACCCTTGAATTCATAATCCAATTCGAGGAAAGTTAGGAACAAAGTCAAGTGAAGTTAGAGTCAAGCTTAGAAGTTAACAAGTCAGCCAAAGCAAGTTTTCAAAGTTTTCAAGAGTCTTTAATGAACGTATTCACTTCGTTTTAAGGCTCAAGTTTCAAGTTAAGTAAAGAGTAAAGAGTTGAGTTCATTTCTTAAAAAGTTATTAGGGAACTAGGTCTTCCCTAAGAAGTTTATAAATGTTTTCACATTTAAACAAGATTGGAAACTGAGATCTCCAAAGAGCCTTCGGGCTAGTTTTTTCTAGAAAAGAGAAATCGCTTTCTAAATGAAGCAAGAGAGGAAA
>NW_006239946.1:30167-32434 GCF_000226075.1 Solanum tuberosum
AAGGAAGATCTGGCAGCGTGAGGTTGGTCTCTGTATCATCACTATAACTATTATGTGATGGTCGTCGGTTAGAGAAACTCCCACATCAATTATTGTATTTATATATACATCAGTTCATTTGTATTTCTACATACATCTCAGTCTTATTGTATCTTTGTATACTCACAGAGCTTATAGTATGTTTTAAACATCTTTTCTTTATATTGTACTTGTTCTAAATTGCCTTATATTGAAATGAGTCAGTCTGGTTGAGTTGAGTTGAGCCAGGTAAGTTATTTAGTTTCTTCCAGCTTTCCTTCTAGCCTATGTTGCTTAGTTTACCAGCTCGCATACTCTTACATTCAATCTTCTGATGCCAGTTGGCCTGCATCTTATAATGATGCAGACGCAGGTACCCAGGATCATCATCTGGCATGCCGTTGATCCAACTGAGCACTCCAGAGTCAGTGGTGAGCCTCTTTGCTTTCCGGAGGACTCTGTTATTTTGTTCTCCATTTTTTCTTTATTACAAAGTGGTGGGTCTGTCCCAATATCCATTTCAGCGTTATAGAGGATTCATAGACAGTCAGTCAGTTAATATTGAGTCTCTCATCTATGTATACATATAATATTCTATTTTGAGACGTTTGCCTTTTTGGTCAGATTTTATCAGTTAGGTTGCTTTATGACCTTTCATTGCATTGAGTTATTCTATTGAGTTAGGTTTCCGCTGAGTTAAGTAAGCAAGGCCAAGGGTTCGCTTGGGGCCAGCAATGGCTTTCGAGTGCCGGCCACAGTAAAGGGTGTTGGCTCGGGGCGTGACAAAATTGGTATCAGAGCACAGAGTTCAAGATTCCCAAGGAGTCTATGAAGCCTTGTCTGTAGAGTCGTAGTTATCGGTGTGAAGCGCGCCACAACTATAATTGGGAGGCTACGACATTTAGGAATACTTCTCATTTCTTTCACACTCATCTCGTGCATTAGAGCTTACCTTTAAAAAGTTTCTTTCTAATTTGTGGTTGTGCGTGTGGAAAAAAAATGAGTTTTTGGTCTGCTTTTAACAGTCATAACTCCTATATCAGGATGATTTAGGAGTATTTTCAGTAATGTTTGGAAAGCCCTTGGAACTATATTTCGAACGCCGCCGAGTTTACTCGATTTCGAGTTCATATGAGTAAGTTATGCCTTTTCGAAGTTGGGCCATTGGAAAGGGAAGTTCATCCGAAATATTAAGGGTAGTTTTGGTCTTTTTCCCTCACCTTTCCTTTTGGTTGTATAACAAGGGTGTATGCTGATTTTACATCAGTTTTCACTTTTAAAAGTGAGATTAGGGTTTTTGACAGAAAGGAAAGAAGAAGAGGAAGTGAAGAAGAAACAAGGATTCATCAATATCGTCGTGGGTTTTCATCGGGGGTGATCCCTATTAAGGTATGTGAGATTATAGTGTTGGGTTGGTTCATTTCCCCACACGCCAAACTCGTTTAATTCCGAGAAATGATTGGTTGTGTTTGTTGAAGTTTGTGGTTGTGTTTGTGGAATTCTTGTGGTTGTGTTGTTGAAGTTTCTTGTTGATTTGGTATATGTTTTCCGGTTGTGATTTCGAGTTAAATCCATTGTAGATTAAGTGGTTATAGAATTCTAAGTGTTTGGGGCTGGAACCTTATAAGTTAAGAAGGTTTAGAGTTGGAGAAACTAATGAGAAAAGTCGGATTTTCGGGGGAAAAGGCTGGGGATTCGCGCCAACCAGTGCTCCCCGAAAGGTATTCTGAGCTTTACCCCTTGGGGTGGCCCATCTTCCAGGTCCCCCAGCAGGCCCCTCTGAAGTCTGAAGACTGGCGCCCCGCACCTCTCTGAGCGCCAAGGACGCCAATCCTTCCCATTCTTTCCCAACTTTTTCGTACATGTTCCCTAGTAAGCTGCCTATGTTTTATAGTTGTTTTCAACACACTAAGGCACATCTAAACATCATGAACTCATCCATAAACATGAGATCAATATCCTTTAATTCATAATCCAATTCGAGGAAAGTTAGGATCAAAGTCAAGTGAAGTTAGAGTAAAGCTTAGAAGTTAACAAGTCAGCCAAAGCAAGTTTTCAAAGTTTTCAAGAGTCTTTAATGAACGTATTCACTTCGTTTTAAGGCTCAAGTTTCAAGTTAAGTAAAGGGTAAAGAGTTGAGTTCATTTCTTAAAAAGTTATTAAGGAACTAGGTATTCCCTAAGAAGTTTATAAATGTTTTCACATTTAAGATGAGAGGAAACTGAGATTTCCAAAAGAGTTTTGAGCAG
>NW_006239947.1:0-1720 GCF_000226075.1 Solanum tuberosum
AAAGCCCTAGAAAGGGTTTTTTCAAGTCGCCCAAGTCACTACTCTCCCGTTTAATTTCGAACTGTCTATTGAAATACTACACTTAAACTATTTATAGTCAAAATAAACAACGTGGCCGATTTCTGGTGTCCAGGTCCGCGACGCGGACCTGTCCCTCGCCTATAGTTGCACGCAGATGAACCAGGTCCGCGACGCGCCCCCATCGCGCACTCCTCTGTTAAGTGGAATTCCATCTCTGCCTACGCGTAGTGGCTCCGCGACGCGGATATTCTCTCGCGTGGTGTATTCTCTAGCTTCTATTTTCCGACCCCTGATCAGGTGCCCCATTTTGGCTCGTTCTTCTTTGTTTTTCACCCTGAAACATCTAATCATATTGGTTAGACGAAGCTACATCAAAAGACCCTCAAAATATAATTCCGACTACTAAATTGCTCTCAACTTAGCTATATATATGGGATAAATTGGTCATTAGGCGCATAAATGCACCCAAGATCAGGGACCTTTGGTGCATTGTCGAGTGATTCATCAAGCTCTGTACAACTTTTCTTAGCATTCCAATGCGCCTATCTTCAACCCACACTCTCAAGTGATTAATTAACTATCCTTTTGTGCATGGTCCTCCAGCTTATCCAGTTCGTTCCCATTTGGTGACAACACTTTGACTTCTGAGTTATTCGGTGCTTCGTCAAATAAATTTTTACTTCGTTGAGTTTTACAGAACTTCTCAGCAGCTGTGGATGTTCAAACGGCGGTAACCATTAGGGTCGTCGATCAGGTGGGCGATTTGCCAAAACTGTCTTGAGCTCCCTGAGTTTTACAGACTCCAAATTTTGAAGATATCTTGAGTCAAACGGCGGAATAGATTTGATCGTCGGCTTCTTCGATGACTCGCCAACTGGGTCTACTGCTCGCCATTCTGCACCTCTTTGGCACCTATTACACTTCAATCTATAGAACTAAGACACAATTATTTTACTAGTACGCCAATATAAGCTAATATGGGGTTTTGGGTTGCCTCCCAAACTGCGCCTGAGTTAACGTCGCGGCACGACGCAAGTCAAAGACTACTCTTCGACCTCGGAATCACCCATGGTGTAATTAGGTGAATCTTCGGCGAACGGAGGATAATGACCCTTCATTCAATGGATGATTTGAGGATCCTGTAGTTGAATTGTCATGGAGTGAGAAGCTGACGCTTCGTTTAGCATTTCGACGTTTTCCTTCATCTCATTCAACATCTTCTCATGTGCCTCAATCTTTTGTTGAATGAGTGACAGGGCTACATCATCATGTATACCTCTTTGCTTCTTACCATGTCTACATTCTCAAAGGGACGAGCGCTTTTCTTTCCCCATGGCTTGTACCTACAATTCCGTGACTCTGGTAGATAGATCATTCAACTGGGTAGCTAGTGCGTCCCACTCCTGCTTCTTTTTGGCTTCTCTGTTGGCTTCTACCATGCCATCAAGGAGTTTTGCTACAACTTCTGTCACGCCCCGAGCTACCCCCGAGACGCGGACACGGGACCTAGGACCACAAGTGATCCCAAGCTAACCCTGCTGGCATGATCATGAGCATATTGAAGAAAATAAACTGATGCGGATGCTAAATCATAAATAAACTGAAAAGATGGGGAATACCCATATACTGTAACTGGGATAAATGAAAACTGATGAGTTTAATACAAGGAAGATATTAACTCAATACTAAACTGAATCTA
>NW_006239947.1:3414-3586 GCF_000226075.1 Solanum tuberosum
CGGCCCGTGGTCTGACCTACGGACAGTGGGTCTGTCTGTGGGTCGAGACTTCGCCAATTTTCTGAGCTGGTCTGGGGAGGGGTTGCAATGGTGAACCACAGACCACCAGCACGGGCCGTGGTCTGACCAACGGTCCGTGGATGGCAACCGTGGGTTGCACCTGAAACTTCTC
>NW_006239947.1:4909-5076 GCF_000226075.1 Solanum tuberosum
TGGATGGCAACCGTGGGTTGCACCTGCAACTTCTCAAAATCTGCATTTTTGGTCTGTTTAGAATACGGGATGTTACATTATCTCCCCCTTGAGAACATTTGTCCTTGAGTGAAGACTAAACTAGCTGAAATGGAGGGAGAGGGCTGCAATCCCTACCACTAAACACT
>NW_006239947.1:8015-8201 GCF_000226075.1 Solanum tuberosum
TTTGCATTCACAGGAGCTTGAACCCGCTGATTGTTCTGGTTAGCGACACTCTGAGCCAATATCTGAATGGCATTCCTGAATTCAGCATTTGAGACTTCCTAATTTGGAACTGGAGGAGTTGTGTTTGTGTTCCTAGCATTTGCATTCCTGGCATAAGCTCTACGAGGAGGCATGATCACTGAAACA
>NW_006239947.1:8489-8616 GCF_000226075.1 Solanum tuberosum
GGACCTAGGACCACAAGTGATCCCAAGCTAACCCTGCTAGCATGATCATGAGCATACTGAAGAAAATACACTGATGTGGAAGCTAAATCATAAATAAAATGAAAAGATGGGGAATACCCATATACTA
>NW_006239947.1:9894-15324 GCF_000226075.1 Solanum tuberosum
CGTCAATCAATCGACGGTCCGTCGATTGGGTCCGTAGGTCGAGTCTGCCCGACTGGGCTTCACTAAAACGAGCATAACTTTTTACTCGGAGGTCGGAATTTAGCAAACTCGGTGGCGTTGGAAAGATAATTTAATTATATATGATTCAATAGGTAATGGGACACACAATTACTTTTGTGATAAAAGTTATGACCATCTGAAGTTGACCCATCAATAATTTTCAGCTAACTGGCTGTTGACCCTAACTTACGGTCAGACCTACGGACCGTGGATCGATTGACGGTCTGTACTGGTAGACCGTAGTTTGTGTCAGAGACTGGGTAAATGAGGTCTCGATCCACGGACACAAACCACGGACCGTGGTCTGACTTACGGACCGTGAGTCTATTCGTGGGTCGAGACTTAGCCGATTTTTATGAGCTTGGCTGGGGAGGGGTTGCAGTGGTGAACCACGGACCACCAGAACGGGCCGTGGTCTGACCTACGGTTCGTGGATGGCAACCGTGGGTTGCACCTGCAACTTCTCAAAATCTACATTTTTGGTCTGTTTCGAATACGGGGTGTTACAACTTCATAGGGCTGGTGTAGCATACCGCCCTCACAAATTTGATCAGCTATATCTCTATTCTCGGGTCCTAGACCCCTATACAAGCATTCTAGTAGCCCATTGTCTGTCATCCCGTGAAATGGGCATGGTTGCAGCACTGTTTGAAACTTCAGCCTCATTTCTTGAATAGTCTCATCCCCTTCCTATTTAAAGGTCACGAGGTTGTCCCAGAGGTTCAATAGTTTCAGAAGGGGATGATCCGTGCGGTATCCATAATGGTTTTCCATCCTTAGTTCCTTGCTTTGATATTCAAACTAGCAAAACAAAACTACAATTTAGATTAGTAACACTAAAACTAGAAAGAATCAAAAAATTTATTTAACTACGAATTCCCAAATAACACCACTCCCCGGCAGCGGCGCCATTTTGATGCTTATTGTGACCAACGACACTACTTCCGATTCAAGTGTCTACGATCATCGATAATGTAGTAACCCAACCAAGGGTTGGGGTCCTGTCCTAAGGGAGTGGTTTTGAGAATTGATAGAAAAATAAAATTTAGCTCTAACTAGTTCGTTGCTAAAGACATTAACGAGTAAAAACATATTAAATAAAAGGTGGTGACACGAAAGTGTCAAATATCAATTTGGGGATTTGTCACACGTATAGTAAAACTAGCGAAAATAATAAGAAAATCAAGTATGGGGAAAAGTTCTTGGGGTGTGACCGCAATACAAGTTGAGATAAAATCGTTGGGTACATGCTTTCGATAGGAAATTTGCAAGATAATAGTGACTAGGCTAAGCTTTAGATGGAAATAAGTTCCCTCTCAGGCAACTTACCCCGTTTCAAATGCGTTCCTCTCGAACACCCCATTTTGCCGCATGAAGGCCAACCTATGCCTTACCCCACTCACTCTCTCGAGCTGAGTGTTTGGATATGGGACTAGGGCTCACTCTCTCGGGCTGAACCTCATGTCGACCCACTCCTTAGGCCATCAGTCTAGCGGTCTTGGTTTCGCGACCTCCCTCTCGGGCAAGTCGAAAACACATGGGTGGTTTTGTATTTGCAACTACAAATCCATTAAATTAAACCAGAACCACTAGGGGAAATAACCATTAAAATACATCTATCCTATTAGCAAGCAAGACCCAACACAATATCAACACATATTTTGCTAAATCACACCCCAAGAATGGGGTTTTTAGCCACACATCAAGAAATAACAAAATACACCGAAAATGATACTAAAATCAAATGGGTATAAGAAATTAAACCTTGATTTAAGCAAGGGAAGAAGAATGGAGAAGACCCACTTCCAACTTGGGGAAGATGAAATCCTTCTTTCTTCAAGTCTCCCAACACCCTCTCCAAACTTGATAGAAAATATCCAAAAGTACTATTCTATTATGGAAATTAAAATTAATGCTCAACTCTTTAAAAATTAATAACAAGTTTAGTATTTATAGACTTCAGCAAATAGTGCTGGCAGATCTTTCGGTGAGGTTAGTCGAAATCCCCGATTAACTCGGCGATTCTCCCTTTGGTATAGTTTGTCGCCGTCTTGCACTAGCCTTTAACATCGTCGTGCTCTGTGTCATTGGGCGGTATAGTACAGCTTCGCGAAACTATTCGGCGAAGCGCTGACTGCTCCTTTCATCACCTATTTGATCCTCTTCCTTCAGGGCTTCGTATACTGGAACGAAGGGTGGAATCTGTCCCTTCGGCGACTCGCCAAGTGTGCTTGGCGATGCTCAGACTTCAGCTTCATTGTTCTTTTCAGCCTTTTTGTTCCTTTTTGTGCTTAAGTGTCCATGCTTCCACTAAAACTTCAAATACCTGAAACTTAAGAGTTTTCATCAGATATTGAGACAAAATAAGCAATTGAGGACACTATTTCTATCAAAATAAATCCCTAAATTAGTCCAATTTGTGGACTCATCACCTGTCAATCATCTTCGTCGATAGGCCAGTAAACTTTAAGTTTCACACTTCAGATTTCAGCTGTCAGTCGCGAACGATGGTCGACTAGTACAGACCGTCAGTCAACTCACGGCCCATCAATCAGCTCTGTCAATGGGCCAATCAACTTTTAGTTTCAGACCTCAAATTTCAGCCTTCAGTCGCGAATGACGGTCGACCAGTACGGACCGTCAATCCAGTCCGTCAGTGACTCTGACAGCTTTTAAGTCAAGGGTCTTTTGGTCTTTTCCTTGTTCGTTTGGCCCCTAAACAACGTCATTTAGACCCTAAATTATGAGGTTTTAGTCAGTTTAAGCCTATAAATAACTACAACTTACCCTAGTCAAATCATTAATCAAAACTTAGAAAAATTAGAGCGTACGGGGAGAAAAGAGGTCAAGAACCCTAGTTCAAGAACGCAATAAGGTTCCATCAGTTTCAGCACCGAAATTAAAAGATTTCTCCGTGGAATTCATCACCAGGTATGTGGGATTTCACTAGTGGGTTTCTTTTGCCCATTAGGTCCCTAGTTTTTAGTCAGATTCTTGATTCCCTCAATATCATATAGACCTAGGGTTTCTTGAATGTTAGAATTGTTGGGTTTTAGCTATTAGAATTATTCAAATCAGATTAATATGTTATTACTCAGTTTACTGCATGAATTTCAGAACCCTAGCTATGTAGTCTTTAGTTCTTGAATTACACATGATAGGCCAGATATTTCATCTATTTGAGATATACATGCCTCAGTATATGAATGTGTCATTATCAGTTTATTAATGTGCATTCTCAGTTCGCATGTCATTTTGAGCTATCTAGTGAATCACAAAAATTTAGTCATAATATATTAATCACTTAATCCATTGGGAGTAGCATAATACCGAGTTGGACTAGGGTTCAGCGTACCCAAATAGTCCCAGAACTACGAGCCATGTAGGTTGTAAGTCCCCTCTGTGGGCATCATTTTAGTGATCACGCCAGTATGCCTCTATACCTTTGGCCGGATATATTGGGCCCTCTCGATGGGGCGTATACATCGGACTCCACATTTAGCTCATGTGGTTTTATTATCGATTATTAGTAGCTCCCACAGTTTAGTCAGATTCCATTGCATTGACCACATTTCAGTACAGTCAGTATTCAGTCTTAGCCCGTTATAAAATGGTCATTGCATTCAGTTAGCTCAGTATTCAGTATCTATATCATGTTCAGATTATACTCTTACTTTATTGCTTGTTCAGTTATATGTTTATTTCAGCTTTATTCTATCCTACATGCTCAATACCTTTCAAGTACTGACACATACGTTGTGCTATATCTTCTCATGATGTTGGTTTAGGTCCTCAGCATCCAGATTAGGCTTAGATCGGTTCCTAATCTTCATTTTAGCAGCATCAATGGTGAGTCCTTATTCTTCGAGGACTAGTGATGTAACACCCCAAAAATTCTATGACTTAAATTAGAGCCTCACCTTATGAATAATGACTTAACAATAGTTAAAATGATGTTTCTAAACCTAATTTAATGCAATGGACTTGGTTCGGAAAAGTAAGAGTCTAAACGTTAAAAATCGACCACGACGTCCGGAAACTAGAGAAGAATGTGTTCTAGTGCGTCCTTAGGTTTTGGGTAGGTTTGAGAGTGTCGTATGATGGTATAATCTTGTAAAAAGGTTTAAAATAGGTAAATATATATTTGTTGGGTAAAAACATTTGAATACGACGCCCCGGGACCACCCTAAGGGTCCCCGAGGAGGAACCCAACCTTGGCCAAGCAAGCTGCCAAGACAGCTTGCAAGTTGTGCATAGAGGCAATGAGGGCGCGTTGCGCACTTGCTCCCCCAAGGAAAAAAATTTCAGTTCGCGATGCAGTCGTGTCACGGACTCTACTATCTCGAAATTTAATTCCAAATATCTTCAGGGAACAGCTCCGCGTCGCGGACTTGTTCCGCGACGAAAATGCAAAAATGCAGAAATCTATTTTTACTTCATTTAAGTGAGGGGTATTTAGGGTACTATCAAGCTTGACTTATTTAAAAAGGTCCAACTAAGTGAGGGGTACTTTGGGTACTTTGGGGAATTATTATAAACGGTTATACTACCTATTTTAAGATATTTTAAGTTGGTTAAAACCCCAAATCCTAAATTAGATCCCATTCTTCAAATTAACCCTTCCCTCTCAAAATAGATTCTCTCAAAAACTCCATTGAAGACCCTGTTGAAGCTTAAGCTAGAAGATGGGTTTTCAACTTATTTCTTCTTCAATTTCATGGGTCTTCAAAAATTAAGGTATGGTGACTCTTGATTCTTGAATAACCTTTCATTCAAGGAGTTCTATCAAAGATTTTCAAAAGGTATTCAAAGACCAAAATTCCCAATTTCCAATCTAAACATGGGTTCCTTGTCAAACGATTTTCTAAATCATTCTATTGATGAACTAATATGGAATTAATGATTTTAAGACAATTTTCAAAGGAATTGTTGAAGAACCCATGATCCCCAAATTCTCAAAAATTTGCCTATGATGCGGGTCTTTGTGAATACGATCTCTATTGATGAAATTATGTTTAGATTAGATTTTATTGATGTTTCTTCTGAATATCTATACTTATTCATGTTGAATTGTTGGTATATTGTTGAGTTGAGGATTATGCCCTTATGGGCAAAGTTATGGGTTGATCCCTTTGTTTATGGAATTGTACTTAGACTAAATTTATGATATTGAATTACATTGTTGATTCCTATTGCTCACTATGTCAATTGATTATGAATTGTTGAGGATTTATCCATGGTGATCATGGCTTGGAGAATTGGTAAGTTGACCTAACTTCTAGTCTATAATATGCGAATTGATGTGGTGAGGTTTGATCCACTTATGGTGGAGGTGTTCACTTCTTGTCTATATATGCATGTTGAGATCAT
>NW_006239947.1:15390-17575 GCF_000226075.1 Solanum tuberosum
TATGATGCATGTGTTTATGAAGTTGTGCTATGAAGGTTATGTATGAAATCCTCAATGCTAGCATGATGTTTAAAGTGTGTTGATGATGAGGAGTATAATGTGAATGATAATGTTAGGGATAAGGTGTGGTCTACATGATTTATTTTGTTAGATACTATTTTGGAATGACCCCTACTTATATGACCCTATATGAATGCTTGATCATATACATGTTAGGAGTACCTTGTCTCCTATGATGAAGTGTGGGTGTGTGGTCTAGAATCCCTAAGGGCTTTATATGTGAATTGCTCATGATTTGGGGACATTGTGAATGTGTGGTGATCCCTTGAAGGGAAGTGCACTCAATATCAATGTTGTTGCTAATATGTCACTATGAGGACCAATATGCACGCGCACACACACTCTACATGTATAGCTATGAATATGATGTGTTATGGTGTCTATTGAAAAGGTTAACTCTTAATATGCACCGTTACATCTTATTATGCATGCAAAGTGTATGATTAGCAAGGTATGAATATGTGTTGTATAAAGGTGTTTATGTGAAAGGCTTTCTCACATATGTACACACACATGAATGAATGAATAAGGTTTATCATAATCTAGTGAAAGTGAGTCTCTTGAAAAGTTTCCTCAATTGTACTCTAAACTAGACTATGTTATGAATATGGTATGACTATGTGAAAGGTCATTCTCATCTTAGAAACCTTTGAGCTATATGATATGAGGGATTAAGTCCCTAAAGCCTACTTTATGAACTAATGTTAAATAAAGGCTTGAAAATGTTTAAAAGGGAGTTGGAGCTTAGCACCGAGTGAACATGCAAAATAAGAGTGGGTTCTTCACGTTTAGCAAGTCCGGGTTCCCACAAGAGAACCTTCACGTTTAGCAAATTCGGGTTCCCAACATAGATGTTGTCTCATGAGATGGAAACCTCCACGCTTAGTAAGTCAAGGTTTTCTAGTAGCAATCTCCTTGTTTCATAACTACGTGCCCCCATAGGTATTAGCTTAGTGGATCCATTAGATAGCTATTATGTATGTACGTCCTACTTTGGCAAGTGGTACCCTCTCTTTTCGGTGTGGGAGTAGAACACCGGATTCCATGTAGCTCACATGGTCTATGTCGGTTTTGGCAATCTCCCAAAATTTAAGAAATGAACTAATATAAGAATATGAACTCTAGTCATGATCTCTTGAAGAGTTACTTAGTGTAGGTACGACTATGGACCCTACTTATGCATTGCACAACTGGACTCTAAGGGAGGTTATGATTAGGCTCTTTATGTAATGAAGACTATGGTCTATATATGTTAATATGAAAGCATGTTAAGGTTGAATTTACTTATGTCAAGACATGAAGTATGATTATGCATGTGAATTACACTTATGACTTCTTAATGGGTTTGCTTATATATGTGGGGGTATGGGACTCCATGTGTACATTACACAAATGAGCTTGTGAAGGGGTTGTGAGGGTGGTTTACCTATGATATGAACTAAATGGGTTATGACTAATGATGTAGTAAAGGAATGAGTCCTTATATGATGTTATGAAGTATGTTGGTCTTATGTCTAATGTTAAATGAAGATGTTATGACTTGTTGAATATGATGCGCCTAGTCTATGGTGGCTTCCTGGGAACACTTGGTGTGAGTAGTATTATGGGATGCTACTTGCACATTGCACTAGTGTGACTTGGGGGTTGTCTTAGGTGATGGTTCCTATGTGAAGACTATGTCTTATGGAATGCTTATGACTCTATGAATATATGTGGTTGGATTGATGAAGGCTATATGTAAGTTCACCCTTGGTAACCTTAAGGTGATACATTGCACCAAGTATTCCCTAAGGGTTGCTTGAGGAAAAGAGTTAAGATAAAGAGGAAGGTAATGTATTGTATGCATTGAATGTGCCTAAAATGTTATAAGTGGCTATATGTGCAATTATGAATGGTTTCCATGTGTATGATGATGTATGTGGTTTATATTGTGCCTATGTACTAAATGTTCTTGAAGTTTCTATAAAAAGGCATGATGCATAGTTTCCAACTAAATGTCCATTTATAAGCATGTTTTGCATGGTTATCATACTTAGTGCATTCTTGTACTAACACCATTCTTCTTCATATTTTTACACCAAGTGTAGCTGATGGTGACTAAAGGGTCTTTCCTAGAAGTGATGAG
>NW_006239947.1:17610-19049 GCF_000226075.1 Solanum tuberosum
AGTGGTTCTATGTGCTATTATGAATGGTTTCCATGTGTATGATAGTGTATGTGGGTTATATTGTTCCTATTGTACTAAATGTTCTTGAAGTTTCTCTCAAAAGGCATGATGCATAGTTTCCAATTAAATGTCCTTTTAGGAGTATGTTTTGCATTGTTATCATACTTAATGCATTCTTGTACTAACACCACTCTTCTTCATCTTTTTACACCAAGTGTAGGTGATGGTGACTAAAGGGTCTTTCCTAGAAGTGAGGAGCTTGGCTTACTATTCCCAAGTTCGGGTGTGTCCTTAAAGATTCAAGGACCTTTATGTTAAAGAGTTTCCTTAAGTTCTACGTACTAGATAGTAGTTTCTTTTGTATTGTAAGGGTTGTGTCCCTCTTGTGTTGCAGTCATGTTTTAAGATGGCTACGTTGAGACGTAGTACTCCGATTGTGTATTAAAGGTTTAAATGAGGTGACTTTTAAGTCATGTGTTATATTATGAAAAAGTTTTAAATTTTCTGCTATTTTTTTTATGATAAATGCTATGACGAATGCTAAGGGCTTGTATAAGACCTTCGAGAGGTCGAATACGCCGGTAACGGCTAATGGGTGCTCCCGGGTCGTTTCAAACTTGGTATCAGAGCATAAGGTTATGGAAATGGTCTTAGGATTTCAACGTCTACATGAGCCACGTCTAGTAGAGTCTTTTTCATTGGGTGTGAGTTCGCGACACATCTATGAGCGAGAGGCTATAGGATGATAGTAAGTTTCACTTTCTTCATTACTCTTGTGTCGTGCCGTAAACCTTAACTCCCTAATGATCTCTCTCTCTTATTTTCCCTTGTCCGGTGGTCTTCTAGATGTGATTACTTGGAAGGGGTGATGTTGCAAGGATCGATGGAAGAAAAGCTAGAGTTTTAAATGCTTATTATGATGTGGTGACTATATGAGTATATATATGAAAGTAGATTTGGAAATCGTATTGTGATGCCAATCATGGCTATGTGTGACCCATGAGGTTGGGAGCATTACATTGAAAATGTTGTATGGTGGTGTACTTCTTGTATGGTAAGAGTCGTTATGGTAAGAATGAAATCTTCTTAGCATGATGAGTTGCTTTATGGTGATGGGTAATGATAGTAGAAAGTCATGGTGAAGATTTGAGGAGTTTTGAAGGAATGTGGTAACTAGTGTGAGTTGAAAGTTGCCTTTTTCTTATGAATGATGCTTCATGGTTGCCCTTGTGTGAATCAGAGTTCTTATGTAGGCTTCCTCTAAGAGTGGAAAAAGGGGTTTTGTTCCATGAGTTGGGATAGTGTTTTGCTCTAAGATTAACTTGGAGAGTTGCATGTACCCCTTAGTTCATAGGAAGGACAAGAGTGACCAACTCTAAAGAGGATAGTTGTCTTGTAAGGTTGATCTTAAGTATGGTCATTCAAAGAGGTTGTTTAGA
>NW_006239947.1:19055-19250 GCF_000226075.1 Solanum tuberosum
TGTCCGGTGGTCTTCTAGATGTGATTACTTGGAAGGGGTGATGTTGCAAGGATCGATGGAAGAAAAGCTGAGTTTTAATGCTTATTATGATGTGGTGACTATATGAGTATATATATTAAGGTAGATTTGGAAATCGTATTGTGATGCCAATCATGGCTATGTGTGACCTATGAGGTTGGGAGCATTACATTGAAA
>NW_006239947.1:19269-19434 GCF_000226075.1 Solanum tuberosum
CAAGTTGAGAACCACTTTGGGTGATAGATATGAAGTGGAGTGGTATAGATACTTATTTTGGATTCTTGAAATACTCACCTAAGGGAGTATAGTGAAGGTTTAGTGGAGAATGGTTCCTACCTTAGAGATGAAGAAGGTAATGATTAAAGGAGTTTGCATAACTTG
>NW_006239947.1:20603-22402 GCF_000226075.1 Solanum tuberosum
AGGTAGTTGCATGTTGTGTTTCTTTGGTGTTTGAAATGAGAATGATGATTATGACATGATTTCCTTGTATGTGCATATTTTTGTGAAAATTCATGCTTAAGTTGTATTTTGAGTTTTCACAAATTTTATTTCTCATGGTTGAAATTGCACCCATAGATGTTGTGTGATGTTGACTTCATGAGAGTTGTAATAAGCATGCTTGATGTTGTCTTGTTAAATAAATGTTTTGTTGATTGTTTAATAAATATGTTTATGCTCATTGAATATGGAGAAGGTAGTTCCTCCTATACTTATGAGAAGTAAAGAGTTTTAAGCATAGTGATGATTTGGGAGAAGGGAGTTCCTCCAATGAATGGGAAATAATAAAGTTGATGCATAAGGAGTTGGTAGATGTGTTGCTACTTTCTTGAATTGCACAAAGTTGCTTTGAGCCTTTTATGTGGAGTTGATTGGTCCTCCTTAATGTGTGCTCTTATGTTGATGTTTGTATGTTGTGTATTGTGAGCTGCTAGTTGGGTCATTGAGTCCTCAGAAGTGTTTTAAGTGTCATTCGAGGACGAATGTTCCTAAGGGGGGGGGATATTGTAACACACCGGAAATTCTATGACTTAAGTTAGAGCCTCACCTTATGAATAATGACATACAAATAGTTAAAATGATGTTTCTAAACATAATTTAATGCAATGGACTTGGTTTGGAAGAGTAAGAGTCTAAACATTAAGAAACGACCACGACGTCCGAAAACTAGAGAAGAATGTGTTCTAGTGCGTCCTTAGGTTTTGGGCAGGTTTGGGAGTGTCGTATGATGGTACAATCTTGTAAAACGGTTTAAAATAGGTAAATGTATGTTTATAGGGTCAAAACATTCAAATACGACACCCCGGGACCACCCTAAGGGTCCCCGAGAGGGACCACAACCTTGGCCAAGCAAGCTGCCAATGCAGCTTGAAGTTGTGCTTGGAGGGAGCATGTCCGCGTCGCGGACTAGCTCCACCAAGGGCCAAATGTTTGGTCCGCGTCGCGGACATGTCGCAGACTCTACTGTCTCGAATTTAATTTCAGAAAACTTGTGGGAAGACCTCCGCGTCGCGAAACTTGTTTCCCGACGAAATCTGCGAAAATAAAACTCAAGTTTGACTTATTTAAAAAGGCCCCGAGACCACTTCTATGATGAAAGGTGATTCTCATCTTAGAAACCTTTGAGCTATATGATATGAAGGATTAAGTCCCTAAAGCCTACTTTATAAACTAATGTTAAATAAAGGCTTAAAGATGTTTAAAAGGGAGTTGGAGCTTAGCACCGAGTGAACATGAAAAATGAGAGTGGGGTCTTCACGTTAGCAAGTCCGGCTTCCCACAAGAGAACCTTCACGTTTAGCAAGTTCAGGTTCCCAACATAGATGTTGTCTCATGAGATGGAAACCTCCATGCTTAGTAAGTCAAGGTTTTCTAGTAGCAATCTCCTTGTTCCATAACTACGTGCCCCCGTAGGTATTAGCTTAGTGGATCCACTAGATAGCTATTATGTATGTAGGTCCTACTTTGGCAAGTGGTACCCTCTTTTTTCGGTATGGGAGTAGAACACCGGATTCCATGTAGCTCACATGGTCTATGACGGTTATGGCGATGTCTCCCGAAAGTTAAGATATGAACTAAGATAAGAATATGAACTCTAGTCATGATTTCTTGAAGAGTGATGTAAAGGGGTTGTGAGGGTGGTTTAACTATGATATGAACTAAATGGGTTATGACTAATGATGTAGTAAAGGAATGAGTCCTTATATGATGTTATGAAGTAT
>NW_006239947.1:22959-32295 GCF_000226075.1 Solanum tuberosum
ATGTTTTGCATGGTTATCATACTTAGTGCATTTTTGTACTAACACCATTCTTCTTCATCTTTTTACACCAAGTGTAGGTGATGGTGACTAAAGGGTCTTTCCTAGAAGTGAGGAGCTTAGCTTACTATTCCCAAGTTCGTGTGTGTCCTTAAAGATTCAAGGACCTTTATTGTAAAGAGTTTCCTTAAGTTCTACGTACTAGATAGTAGTTTCTTTTGTATTGTAAGGGATGTGTCCCTCTTGTGTTGCAGTCATGTTTTAAGATGGCTACCTTGAGACGTAGTACTCCGATTGTGTATTAAAGGTTTAAATGAGGTGACTTTTAAGTCTTGTGTTATATTATGAAAAAGTTTTTAAATTTTCCGCTTATTTTTCTATGATAAATGCTATGACGAATGCTATGGGCTTGTATAAGACCTTCGAGAGGTCGAATACGCCGGTAACGGCTAAGTGGTGCTCCCGGGTCGTTTCAAGTGACATGTTTATCTTTATCGCTTTTAGTTTTTAGTTTCAGTTTTTCTAGATCTAGTTGGGGGGATGTCCCAGCATTTCTTGTCAGTCTAGAGGCTTATTTCAGACATAGTTAGTTTCAACTTTAGTCTTAGAGTTTGATTTCTCTTTTGTACTCAAACTCGCAGTTTTCATATATTCAGATATAGAATGGGTATTCCCCATCACTTTCATTCTCATGATATTTAAGTTTCCGCATCAGTTTTGTTATCATAGTATTCTTATGTTATGCCAGCAGGGTTAGCTTGGGGTCACTCGTGATCCTAGGTCCCGTGTCTTCGTCCAGGGGGTAGCCTCGGGGCGTGACAGGATCAATCAAGGCAAGTGCTAGATGCATACACAAATAATTAATGATGCAAAAATTGCTCACATCCACATGGCACAGAACTACACAATCAATTCCTGACTATCAAGTTTTATGCCTACATATGAGCATATTTGTCACATTCATAGGCCTCCAATGTAATACATAGATCCTCAACCATCATTATAATGAAAGATACGTTGATGTCATACAAAATATAACATATATTGTCACTCTTTACTATTGCAACTATTTTTTCATTCTTTTAGAGACACGACTCCATAACACTTATAGTACTAGGAGTACGGTATATCAGTGAAGCCCTAAGCTTCAGGAATTGGTGCAGAGGCTTTTGTATCTCCTAAAACATGAATAGTGGTGCCGATGGTGGCTGACACACTCAATGAGACCTCAAGAGTCCCCTCATAAGCTGGTGGTGTAGTAGTAAGAGTCTGAGACTCCCTCACAACATCAACTCCACTAATAAGTCCTACCTTTGTTGGAACTAAGCTGGATGAAGCTCTACCCACACAAGCTCTCAACTCATCTAACCTCAACTCCTCATCAACCTTCGACCTCCTCTGAGCTTCAATATATCTTCTTGCTCCTTGTCTCTATTTATGTGTTTTCTCTTCTTTGATTTCTTTCTCTTCTTATCTTCCTCATGAGGGCGCTTGCCCGAGGCCTTAGGGGGAAAATTCAATAAGTCAACAAACGACTCCTCCCCCTCCAATTCCACAATATCTGGAATTGAAAACACCTCTATTGTCCTCTATTTTATATGTATGGGCTCAAAATCCCAAAGGTAAAAAAAGTATTGTACAAGAGTAGTTAACGCAGAATCTCTTGAGTCCACATGTGTTGCATCTCTTCCCAAGTTTACATGATGATGTTCATATAAATCTTCATTTTCTCTTTTTCTCTCTTTTTTTGGCCATAAAATTTTTACAAAATTATAAAAATCAAATAGGGAAAGGACAATGAACTTAAAAATGACAATAATAATACCAATATATAGAGGAACTATATGTTTTATTGTGACTTCCTTAACTTTGCTTACCAATATTTGAAGGGATATCATGTTCAGATAAGTAGTTAACTTCTCCTCGATTTTTTTTTATGTAAACTCCCTTACAAGATTTAGTACATGTTCCAAGTACATAATGTTTGATCAACTTGTTACCGCGAATATGCGGTTTACGTCTCGGTGTCACCTGCAAATTAAACTCTTTTAATGACCATGCATACATAGAGTCAATCTCATTACTTATTCTAATATAATTTTCTTGAGTTCACCTGCAATGTTTCTTCACTTTGGCTTAATTTCTTCTTTATTTCACGAACTTCCCCATATACATTAAAATTGTAAACCTCAAACAAAGATCAATTTTTTTGTTTGTCTGCAAATGATGGTAAACCTGTTTGCCAGAAATTATTGAATATTTATTTTGTCACAATCTGATCACAATAAACTTACGTAATCAATTTTGTTAAAAAGAAAACATGTATATTATTCAAAAGAAAACTTACGTTATCGATTATTGAACCACCTGGACGAGAAGTATCCTTGATGATCCAATTTTTTCTTCTCTATTCAAATGTATAAGTAAGCATGTAATTCATATTTTTTTGGTATCATCTCATTATGCAACCAAAACAAGTTGTATTTATGGAATCCAAATTAATCCAATATCTATTATCAAAAGGTAATAATTTGGATGAAGTGGGGAGCATCAAGTGGTACACAAGATATTGGAGAATCAACATTTTATATTCTAAAGGATTATGGTTTTGCCAGCACAATACGATGGAATCTATTTCTTCTCAATATGAGTAAATGTTTATGTGGTTTATTTTGTTTTCATTTTTCCCATTTCAACTTCTGTTATTTTATGGGGAAAATGACTTACTTCTACTTCTACCTAGATTGTTAGGCCAGACCTTATATAAAAATATTAATCAAATTTTGTAACAAGATCAATGATGGTTGTGGTTATGCATCTCTTAAGATTCACTAAATAATTGGATGTGAGATGAAAACTTCCATCCTAAATCAGAATTTCATTTCGAAACAATTTTCTTTTTTAGGAATTTTTTTTTAAAAAGCTTCTCTTTCTAAGGAAATTTTTTAAAGTGATCGCAACCTCTGGATTTATCACAAATTAAATTTATTTCAACCATAGGAATTTTATTTCTCTTTTAATTTGGTCATAACTAAGACGATTGATCTCTTCTAGGAAAAAAATCATGAAAAGCTTAGATCCATCTAACTAGTACTTGTTATTCATTGCACTGGTACGTGAAATGACTATATGCAAATATTATTAATATAATTATCATTTCTAGTCAAAAAAGGGATGAAATAAGATAAGATCACTTGAGATAACTTGGTCAGATCATAGGTTGTTTTATATATTGATGAATGAGTCCATTCGTGTGGAATTATGGTAAGTGGAGGTGTTAAATCTTTTATGGAAGAAAGATTTCTCAAATTACTTATCATTTCTTAGCATGAATTTCACCAATTTCATACATTCACCGATATCGCCTTACTCCATCAGTTATCAATTAACACCATCATTATCCACCATTATTAAACACCACCATCAACCACTCAAAACTATTATCCTCAACCCTCACCACTATCCATCACTACAATAAGTCAACACTAACATTAGCTACTATTTATAATTATTATTGACATCAATTATCAAATCATCCAACTATCAACCACCACCAAACTACTTTCATTACAAATATGTCTACTATCTACACACCATTATTAGTGCACATACAATCCTCAATTGATATTCATAACCACCATCACTAGCCATATAATTTTCTTGAAATACTTTATTGATGTAGTATGTTTTCATTAAATTCAATGGCTTAAATGACACATATATTATGATTAGAATTATTGTAACACACTCATACTTTATGGGAGGTCTTATGACTCGCCTAGATATTTTTGTTAAAACACTTTTGACATTTACCGGGTGAGCTGAATAAAAAAACCCCAAGTTTTCTTATTTTGTTTGTATACACACACTGATCAACAGGAAAAAACAAAAGTGTCACGACCCAATTGAGGTCCATGACCGGCGCTAAGGGGGAGAATCCAAAAGCAAGCCTTACCAGAATTCTACAGAAAATCAGACAGAGTTTCTTTTGTTTTTGAGCCTATCCTGAATTTTTCCTATCTAAGAAATCCGCAACACAACTAATAGCAACTACAAGTCAAGACATAATATCCACCGATGATCTAATTGAGACACGATAATACCAATTTATCTCCAAATACAAAAAAAAGAAGTTCCAAACTAGTCACTTGACTACCATACGAAGGAATACTCATGACTCAAATAAAAGGAACGACAAATGGAGCGACTCTAAGAATTTAAAAGGAGAAACATAGAGAATCGATAAATCTCTTGCCACACAAAGCAATGTGGGGCTCACCAGATGCTACCAGATCACACTCTCTAGTTAAAGAAATCCTCGTCAACCACCTGAGCTCTCTGTAAAAACATTAGCGAGGAGTGAGACGCTAGCTCCGTGAGTACTAATATTTAACCACAACCATTTTAACGAGGAAAAAGTCAGAAAATATGCTAGTGTGATAATCAAAATGATAAAATCAATTCCCTTTCAGAAAACGATACAATATTCAATCTTATTTGCCTCGTGTAAGCAAAATCAATGTAAACACTTAGTACTAAACTTAGAAAAATATTTTCATATCAAATCTTATAGCTGGGGTTTTCCAAGGATGGATTATGTAATCAGTGTGGCCTTCTCTTTAAGAAGTAACCAATAACGGTGAACTCCTCATAAAGGAGTTAAATATTCATATCGATAGATCCCTACTCAAGGAAAATCAGTAACGGTATGCTAGTTCTACCTTCCCACTAGCAAGGGCTTTATCGATAATCTATCACTACAAGGTGCACCAGGTCTAACGAATCCGCCGTTAGCTATGGAATTCATCAAGGTCTACTTCCATTTATACTTTTCTTGTAATCAGTAGAAACATTTTAAAATGGTATAAGACATTCAAGTTCTTATCAAATCATACTATATAAAACTTTAATCAAAATATATGTGAAAATACTAATTCTCAAGTAAATGTTAAACTCTTTCAATAGCGGCAATCATATGTCAAGTATCAATAAATATATCTTATAAAAATGAGTTCATCTCAAATAACTATTTTGGTATCATATCAAGTAAAAGACTTATCCCATATGCAAGTTCAAAGCTTTTCGGTAAATTATTCTCTTTATAAATCATGTATAAACCATGAAAGTTATAAAACACAAATTGTGGTAAGACGGTTCTTGTGTTGAAATACCAAACTTGTCACATCTATAATCACGTCATAATAATCTCGTGTTACTTCCTTCATTTAGGATAATTCATACTACATTAAGATATGCTGCCCTCGACATTCCTTGATTAACTCTCAATCTGTCAATTTATATCTAGTTTGTACTTCAGATCACGGAAAACAGCCTCATTGATGATTATTTCACACTATAATAAACAAAACTAACCTCACTGTAAATCAACTCTTCTTTGGTTTATGACAAACTATAAAAAATTATCCAATCATTTAACGTACTTAGTCAAATCATAATAATTGAATAGACTCCTCTATCTTTTTTACCCTTATTTCTCTAACTTACAATCCCAATTCGATAGTCATGAATCTACGAATTTAAATATATAACTAAGTTTATAAACTTACTTGATTTTCTCCTTCTCTCTTTGCTTAACAGCCTTAGGCGATTGATTCTTTTTCCTTCATATCGTTGCTTCATCGGAAAGAGAGGCTGAACCACATTTCTGTTCTCTCTTTTTGCTTTTAAGAATTGCTGACCAGCGTACTTCCCCTCGAAACTCTTTATCTGGGCCCTTTGCCTTTCTTTCTGCGTATGTCCCCTCTCCTTTTCAAGCTTCCTCTCTTTCTCCATTAAAATTTTCTTCTTTTTGATTGATTCACGCAATGAACCCATATCCTTAATCCCCATTTTTTTTCTTTGTACTGAAGGTGGCAGCCGTGGTTGCTTAGGGCATTTAGCTCAATCTCTTTTTTTTTCTTTTTTTTTTTCTAAACAAAGCAAAATGACATATATGCCCTTATTTTTTGATATAGGGTATTACATTCTCCCAACCATAAGAAATTCAGTCCTCGAATTTATAATAAGTATGTATCTGATGATTGAAACAAGAGAGGATACTTGATTCGCGTATTATTTTCCAATTCCCAAGTAGCTTCTTCAATGGTATGGTTTCTCCATACGACTTTCAGGGACACAATTTCTTTTGACCTTAACTTTCTTACTTGTTTGTCCACAATAGTTACAGGTTCCTCTTCATATATTAAGTTCTCATCAATCGGTATAGTCGGTGCTTCAAGTACATGAGAGAAATTTGAGGTGTACTTCCTTAACATAGAAACATGGAATATTGGATGGATGAAAGACATTTCAGGAGGAAGTGCCAATTGATGTCACTCCTCCTATCCGGTCAAGTATCTCATACGCTCCGATATTTCTCTAGCTCAATTTACCTCTTTTCCCAAATCGCATTACACCTTTCATAAGGGGACTTAGGAAGATTTAGTCTCTAACTATGTACTCGTAATATCCTTTCCTTTTATATGTATAAGATTTTCATCTTTTTGAACTATTAGTAACTAAAGTCTGATTAGTTGAACCTTGTACATTACCAAGCTTGATCCCAAATCCTAATACATCATCATCATCAACTTCGAACTATTTGGTACGAAAACAACATCACCTAACATACACGGCTTCATATAGAGTCTTCTGAGAGGTTGACTGAAAGTCATTATTGTAGGTGAATTCCGACAAGGGTAAGTAAAGGTCCCAATAACATTTAATTTTTTTAAAACAAGCTCTTAACATATCCTCAAAGATTTGTACATTACGTTTGAAATGCCCGACTGTCTACGGATGAAGTGCAATACTAAAATTTATTCGTGTACCCAATGTTCCTTGAAAAGCTTCTCAAAAGCGTAAAGTAAACAGTGATGCTCTGTTAGCTAAGATGGACACTAGGCTCATGGAGTTGAAAATTTTTGTTCAAGTATTTTTCTGCAGATATTTCTTCATTTTATCTATTTGAATGGTAAGAAGTATGATGGCTTTGTAAGCCGATCTAAAATACCTACATAGGTTCATAACCTCTAAGGATTCGTGGTAGCGCGGTCATAAAATGAGTAGTAACTGCTTTCAATTTCCATTATGGAATCTTAAACTGTAGTAGTAGTAATGTTAGATGCTTATACTCATCTTTAACATGTTCACAAGTCAGCCACTAGAAATGAAGTTAGCAATATCATTCTTTAAATTTCCCACCAGTACACTTTCTTCATGTGTTTTAGTAGATCCAGGATCTACAATGTATTAAGAGTTATAGCTTCCTGAAGAATAACCTCTCTCATATCATCTATGTTCGATTATCATAACGATTCTCATAATCAACCACTTAGTCCAAAAGCGATATAACTGTCAATACTCATATCCATGTCTTTACGCACTATAACCTTATTTCAATATTCACACAATTATAATCCTTGTATTTGGTGATCTCGATGTTCTCTACCAATAAAGACTTGGCCTAAACATAAGCCAACAACGTCTCTAAGTTTGTCACTAATTTGATATCCATATCCTTGAGTGTGTACACATCTTAGGTCAAAAGTCTATTCACAAGAGCTATATGTCAACTAGCTCATGGATTTGCTTCTCAATGCATCTATCTTAACATTGCCATTTTCTGGATGACACCGAATAGTAAATTTTACAATCATCGTGTAGCTTCCTCTGGTGGGGTAAGTTGAAGAATTAAATCTTTCTGCTAGAACATAAATACCAAGCTCTCATATTCTGTATAAATCTCATTGGATTCGTTGTGTAAATATTGTCTCTGAATCTATTGTGCAAAATCATTGAACCATCTTTAAATTATAAGCAAGATAGTTCACTTATGCTTATTCAAGTGTCTCGAGGCACGACCACATGACCTTTCTACATGAGAACTTATCCTAATATCACCCTTAAAGCCTCAAGGAGCATCCTGAACCCTCTGAAACCTAATGGCAAGTCTAACACTGTTATGGTGATCAAACATGTATTGAGCTTCTGAAATCTCCACTCATAATTTACCTCTACTGAAACTTTACTTCTTTTTATGTATATAACTTGATCAATAACACAACTATTCTATAGAAATTCTTCACCAAACATTTGTGGTAGACTGTCGAGTGCTTCTTTCAGTATACACAATGATTCCAATTTGTTGAGACACTTTCACTTTAAAAAAATTCGACATAAAGTTGATATTTTTGTTGTGTTTAAAATACAATCCTTATATGTTCCTTGTGTTCCTTCTAGCTTATGAGAATACACCTGGAATTAATTAATAACCATTGGCATCAACTTTCAAGCAAAGTCTCGGAAATCTGACTCATTAAGTCCATAAATGCAACTAGGGCATAGGTAAGTCCAAAATATACGAATTAAATTTTTTTTTTCATCTATTGAGTTCTGAAAGCTATCAAAAAGATATTTTCCTCCACTTCCAAGCTTACAATAACCAATCCAAAAATCAATATTCAAGAATTTGGTGGCTCCATGTTGTAACTAATCAGGTAGGTCATTTATAAGAGGCAATGGTACTTATTGCCTATTGTTACATCGTTCAACAACTATTAATAGTCAATACATATTCTCAAGTACGTAACCTTTTTTTTACAAAGGATATTTGCTTTACAATTGGGTTCTATAAAGCCCTTTCCATCTTAATACATTATCTTAATATTGAAATGTATATTCAAAGATTCATGTACATCTTATCATTTAGATATGCATTCATATTTTGACCTAGAGAATTTTTCTTTATTTCATGAAACAATTAACATTAAAAAGTTGTTCAAGCACCCATCAAGATATATTTGTACATGACTTAAAATAAAAATAAATTAAACAAATTGTAACTGGAGAAACTTTTCTAAAGTTTACCTCCAAAACATCAGCTTTTACTTCATCAAGTGCGATAAAAGATATCGAAACTTCCATTAATATTCCATCCTCATCATCCTCAATTTTGTGTTGCTTCTAGTAGAAAATATGAAGAAGAAAAAAAAGTAAGATCTTGGGTGTGTTTGGTATGAAGGAAAATGTTTTCCTGGAAAACAAGTATTGATTTTTGACTTATTTTCTCATGTTTGGTTGGTGAGTTGAAAATATTTTCCGAAAAAGATTTTTAGTGTTTGATTTATGAATGAAAAATATTTTTGAGAAATATCTTTTATTTTTACTACAGTAGAAAATAATTTTTGAAATTGAAACTATTTTTTAAAAATAAACTTAAATTTTTTTTGGGGGGTGGTAAGGGGTGGGTGAGGGAGGGGGTCGAGAGAAGGGGTGAAAATTTGAAATTTTGAAGTTGAATTTTTTTTTAAAAAATACACTTAAATTTTTTTGGGGGAT